>NC_089315.1:22644435-22796935 GCF_036669915.1 Pocillopora verrucosa | reverse complement strand
AATTATCTACATTTTACCTGTACAGTTGAAAGTAGAGATTGACTGGTGTTATTTAACAAATAGAGAAGCCTTGACTGTGTTCTGTTCTGTTATAAAGCACGCAGGAAGCGGCTAGAGCACGACTTCTGACTGACTTCTTCTTCACTTCTTTATAATAAAGAATCCGTTAAATTACCCAAGCATTACTTTCAATTTTCAAAACAAACTTTATTTCCAAAGAGAACAACAATGTCGTCAGCATGCTCTATACTCTCATAGAGCACGCTACAATAAGCCAATCAGAATCTTTGTTAGAATGGTAAAACTAATCTGGTTGGTTGAACAAGACAAGAGCTGTCAATATGTCAAGCCATCAAAAGCGATCACGTAGAATCTCAAAGCGAAACGAGCTACTCTTACAGTGAATTCGAATGCGAACTGAATGTAATTTCCTCGTCCAAAATCAGCATCTTTAGTAACATGATCAATGAAATCCGGCCGAATCGTGGCCCATGAAAACCTGGATGTTATTAACTTGACAATTTGAAAACAAACTGCTTAAAGCTTGTGGCTGATACTTGACAAACTGCTGCGCTGTGTTGTTCTGTGAATGAACAACGGTCGAATTTACAGTAGCGAGAGGATTTCCTGAACTGGTGACTGCATTAGGGGAATTGGGCTGTCGTGGTCCACCACTCATTGCACCAGAGAGGATATCTGAACAAGCCCTTAGCTGTTCACTCGATGGGCGAGTGTTGTAACTCTTGAGGCTTGCCTCACTGCGATGACCAGAGATCGCCATTATGTGCCGTGATGGAACTTGCGCGTCGGACCACAGCGTGATTGCAGTTGCCCTGACACTATGATTTGTGTAGATTCTTGAAAGAGACGCCAGTTTGGAAATTTCTTTCATCATTCCGTCAAGTTTGTTTACCCCCAGCGGTTTGTTTTCACACCAAACGTCATCTTCAGGTTTCACGGCTCGTTTTGGGTACTGAAAGAATGCTTCGCAGTTAGGATTTAACTTCTGGATATAGTTCTTGAGGCAGTTAAGGCCATCAAAAAGTGGATCCTCCGATGTTGAATACATCCTGGCCTCCTTTTCTACACTAGAGATGTCTTCAATCCCTCCTGGATGGTTCTTAGTAGCCTCGTCTCCCCGGATTGTATTAGACGACTTCAACTTTTGAAGGTCTGCTGCTGGGATGGGAGGTTTGTGTTTTGTGTTTTCATTGTTCTCGCGTTTGTTTAACTTTATCATACTCTGCAGGAGTTTGTTTGATGATTGGAATTCGGTCCCTTTGGTGATTGAAATTCCTCTATTAAATGGTGGGTTGTTGAGATATCTTTCGATCGCATTTCGCAATCCAAGGAGGGACGATCTTGAATATAATGCACCACCTCTTGTTCTTGCTTCTGCGTAAAAGTAGCGGAGATTTTTGTCAAGCTCTTTCTTGCTCATTTCGTGGAGGTTCTTCGAAAGCCTTTTTTCAGTACACCAAGCTATTAAAAGAAAACGGCATAAACTGGCATGAGTTATGAAAAATTATTTTTATTTGTGTTTTAGTGTACGTTTTTGAGAAAAATATGTTGTTGTTGGTTGTAAACGTGTGTGCGCCAGCTAATTCATCCACTTATTTTAATCGTTTTGGCAAAAAATTTTAGCAAATAGCGCACACCTTTTTCGAGGTTTTCATATTGTATTTATTATATTTTTACAATAAAAAACTCACCTTCAAAAACTCGGAGTGCCCATTTAGTGGATTCTTTGGTTTTCTTTGTTTCTGCCTTTGTTATTATGTCATCAATTGCATCACTTGACATGTTTTTAAATCTTTACTTGTTAATGTTGTCGCGTCGCTCACTGTTTTCATAACTAACTTCGTCGGAAACCTCACTTTCACATAACGGGTAATTCCCACTATTATTGACAATATCCTCTAAATCTATCGACGCTAACGTTTTCTAGGTCGTAGAGGACGTCTAGCTCGAAAAGAAACCCGAGTGAATAATTAGGAAATTGGTCCGCTATGTTACGAATTGGCAGATGGCGTGACAGCTTTAGCTCAGTTCTATGCTCTATACTCTCATAGAGCACGCTCTTTCAACCAATGACAGTGCGTGTTATATCCGAACTTTATTATAAAATTGGTGGGAACATTGTGTGTCCTAATGCCATTTATGAATTTGCAAACAATGCCAAAAAATAAAGATGGCATAAAAATATTTTTTTCAAATATGGAATGGAAAAGTACATCTTCATTTAAGCCTTTCAACCTATGAGTGACTTTATATAGCATCTAATTTTTCCTTGCAACATCTCTGGATCAAACCTTATGGTAAGAGGATTAAGGGAAATGATCACTAAATAAAGAAGCTCTTGATTGATTGAAAAATTCTCCTTGTCAGCACCTTAGAAAAAGTTTAGAGAACAGTATGGAGAATATGTATAGTGATGTTTGGGTGTAAAGGCTTAAATTTTGAGTGCAAGCTGGCATTCACAAAGACATTTTCAGATATTTAAATTTTAAAAAAATCACACCAATGAATCAACAGATTCATAAACTTCACATTTATATAACCTTGTCAATTAAAGTCTACTCACCTGAATCATATTCCCATTGCCCACTCTGGAGAGAGAAATCATTGCCACACTCATATTCAGGCATATCACTTTCATCTTTGTGCGATAAATGTAAAGATAACATTACATTATTTCCAAGAAATTTAGGAAGCAACAGTCTAGTGCAAACGTTAAGTAATAAAAAAGATTGTTCATTCGTTGGTTGTATTAAACCAGGCTGGCTGAGGTCAGCTGGAAGTTGGTTTTAATGAGGGCCTGCATTGACAATATAACCAACCTTATATATGAATGTATAAAAACAAAAAATAGAAAAAAAATTAAACCCACAGAGTACAAACACAATACAAGCAATATGAGACACCTATATTATGACACAGACAATTGTTTTTTAATAATAATAATAATAATAATAATAATAATAATAATAATAATAATAGGGGATTTCTATAGCGCTCACTCTAAAGTTCGGAGCGCTTTACAATATGTACAATTAAAATGATTATAAATAATTAATTAAATTTTATGCCAATCTATGGGAAAGGGCACTTTCGAATAAAAGGAAACCATTGGTCGTCTTTGGCATGCACACAGTTTGTTTATCTTCTGTTTATATTTTGTGATGCGTGCCCTCATCTTGTCTCGAATCTTTAGTGAACCTCTAATCAAATAATTTAAACAAAAATCCAATCGTACAAAACAATGAGTGAATTGAACACCAGTTAAATTAAATTTTTCGTTTGTTGGCGATGCCAGCAAAAATAGTTTAGAGTGAACAAAATTTATTTTTATATCGATGCATGTTTCGAAGAAAAACGTCCCTTTACGTGAGCTCTGCCCGAAAAAGATGTCCCAACGTGAAGAAAATGCTAGAATAAACACAACAGATGATTTGGAACAATTTGGCCACAACTGTGGCAGTTTTAATTAAATCAGTTATAACTAAGTGATAACAAAGAGCGGAATATCTGAACTTATCAACCGATAATGTCAACGTGGGGCGACAAAAAACGCTACCCCGAAACACAATGGATAAGGCTAATGATAAATTGGATAATTAAAGAAATATTGAGAACCCGTTGGAAGGTGATAGGGGTGGTCGAGGGAAAAGGTTTCTTGAGCACTTGACGTTCGAATGGCGAGGGATAGAAGGGCGAATCAAGGAATTTCTCCTGGTTTTAACATAGCAAACTCCGCCCTTACTACTGATTGGTTACTGTTCGTACCTGGTACAAACCTCCCAACGGGTTATCATATAAACATGCCCCGACATAAAAAACATTATGTCTAGACATAATGTTTGTCTTTACGCGATCAATTCAAAAAAGGACCACATTCATTATTTAATTTAAATTTACTATAATTGGACAGTAAAACGAGGACTGACTAAAATGCAAGAGGAATCATGCTTCCTGCTGACGGCAGCAAAACTTTTCGGTTACAATTTTAACCAATAAACCATTTAAACTGAAATAAACTGAGACCTGACCTTCTTCAGAACGAAGGCTAAATAATATTTAAAATTCTGCGGCTCGCTAACTCAAACGAAATTCAAATGGCAATTTTCTTAACTATTTCTTTTTTGTCCACTGTCTCATCTTCTCTGTGGTTAATTTTTCTTTTGTTACTTTGCTTTGTTTTTGCCAGTATTCCCCAGTTGTTTGTCTGTGTTTCTCACACTGTTCTTAGCCAGATTTTCGCCACTTTACTCGGGACTTTACGTGCTCTTTTGTTTTCTGTTCTTAACTTCTTATCTGTCTGTTTTCTCAAGCCCTCTGTCTCTCCTTTCCAAGCTGTTCTTCGCTAGAAGTCTACCTTTTCGTACTGTTCCTTTCTTGCTTTCTTTCACGCTGCTTTTCACCATATTTCTGCCGCCTTTGTCGAGCCTTTTCACGCTCTCTTTCACGTTGCTCCTCCTCTCTGCCCATTAATTCTTGGTCTCTCTTTCCCATCTTTCCTCATTTTGTAAACCCTGTCTATTCGAAGTTAAATTTGAATCATTATTTTCGGTTGACACAGCTGTAAGCTATAAATAACGTGGTCCCGCAATTGAATTGAAATTGCAAAATACTCATAAAAACTCTACTCAACAACGCGGTAAGGTAAGTGATTTCCCGCCAATGACGCGGGTTGCAAAAAAAATCAACCACGTGTACTTCACACTTCCTCGCTCACGTGAAGCCCACGTGTATGATACAGAACACAAACACTCGTCTGCACTCGAGTATGCGCACTTCGTGTAACACATACATTGATGTGACTGTTCATGTGACGTGGGGTAACTTGCGTAGGCGCATTCAGATACGATTGGGAGGATGAGCCTGCACTGCTCTTAGCTAGTCACGCCTAACGTACTATCCGTTAAATTCAACTCGAACCCAGAGTCTCCTCAACTACGCACAAGTGTTGCGCGCGCGTTGTGTTCAAATGTCCGCTGGACAAGAGTAAAGTTGTGGCGTTGACGCGCCTACGGTACAGTTGGCCTCGCATGCTAAAAGTAGCACCTTGTGCGGATGTCCGTACACTACTATTTTGTATAATGATATACTATCATCTATAAAACTACTTTCATAGCTATCATCTGAATAAGCACTATAATCACTGTCTGAATATGTCTCTTCTGAATCCATGTATACAAATATATCATATCATTATTGTCTGGTGCGCATGTGTGAATCTTTTCTGTCATTGCTTTTAAATCTGCACCAAAGGAAAAGGCAATTGTTTGTGAAAATTATTGAATTTCAATGTGTGATTGCCTTTTTCAGGCATTTTATTGCTTGCTTTCCATTTTTCTTGATACATTTAGTTTTGAGTCTGTTAAGTATCTCTTCACAAATTTCAGACCTGTTTAATGAAGCTGTATTGGATAGCTTTGCTTGTTTCTTTGTTTTTGTTTTAATGGATTTTCATTGTCTCTCACACCAATTTCAAATGATTTCGTACATCCTTAAAGAGCTTTGCTCTTTTCCCCTATTGCGGTTGTTTTCCACCCATCTCTGAGCTCAATTGGTGGAGGGATGATATTATATTCATACTCTTGCGCCATCTGTTTGACACTTTTTCGTGGTTTTGGGATTGGTCCTATGCTTTTTGTTGTAGAGACTGGTTTATCGTCTGTGATTATGTAGTCACTCTGCTTTGCCATTTGTTTAATGCTTGGTTTGGGAGTCTGGGAGTTTGTTTTTTTCGGTAATCTCTCCAAATGACTTTATCAATTCTGAATACATCTTGTTTTGCTTTTAACAATTCTTCAGTAAAGAAACTTCCTTTAATTTCCTCACCATTCAAGTCTTCTATTTTGTAAAGTGATTGGATCAGTGTATCGGATTTTATCTGCAGTAGATACCTCCTCTGTCCAGTTTGGAGGATATCCTTTATCGAATGTCCTTCTCTCGTATAGAGATATTCAAACCTTATCACCTACTTCAAATTTCGGTTTGGATGATGATGGTTCCGTAGAACCATATAGATTGAAGTAACAATTCCTTCATTCTTCTTTTTACTTACTTTTACTGGTGTTATTTTGATGCTAGAATCTTTTGTGTCATCATACTGTTTCAATATTTCAGGTAGTATGTGTAAATACTGTGTATTACCTTCAATTTTAAACTTTTTCCATTTCTCTGTTTTATTGTTCTATTCCATCTTTCAACAACACTGGATTTTTCTTCATTTTCTGTTGAGTACATTGTTGTGTCGTGTTTGTTTAATATCTCTTTGAGGTTTTTATTACAGAACTTCTTACCCTTGTCAACCCATAGATGTTGTGGTCGTCTGCCTTCTTTGAAGATGGTCTTAAATGCTTCAGTTACAGTTTTACCTTATCTTTCAAAGGGTTTTTCTATCCATATATACTGAATACGTCAATAACCATAAGCAGATATTTATACCCCTTATTCCATTTATTGAAACTTTGCATATCAACAAGGTCTGCACTCCACGTTTCATCAATGTGATCCACAATAATATGCCGTCGAGTAAAATTGCTCTTTATGGATTTGTGTAATTCTTCAGCCAGTTGTTGTTGCCAACTTATTTCTTTACTCAACAGCTTTTTCTGATTTTTGAAACACCTAAACCAAGCTATTGGTTTTTTGTTGATCATTTCTTGCCAACCAATGACCCTACTGACGTTCTTTATGGGGTACATCATCGAAAGCTTTCACCATTTTTCTATCTGCTTTATTCTTACCATTTCGTCATATAGTACAACTGCGTTAACTATGAAATTCTGAGTTGTGTTTGCTGAAAGTCTGTATCTGAAATTCAGCTGTTTGGAATCTCTTGCCACTTTTTTCTGCTTGGAAAGACAGATCAAATATATTAGTGGATGCAGAGAGTTGTAATTGCTTAAATTGAGCTGTGTACCAGTGTTGTTATCATTCTTCTGCATTCCATATGACATCAGATCATTAAAGATTCTGACTTTGAATCACTATCATTTTTAATCTCAGGATAAGACACCATTTCCATATTCCTGAGGATTTGAAGTTGGCTTTCATAAAACAAGGGTTTTGGCAGTAAAACCAAGACAGTTGTACTGCATAATATTTATTGATTTATTTATTGCCAACAAGCAGCCTGAGCAAAACTAGGAGGCTGCGAGGTAGCAGTATTAAAGAGCTGACGCACATGAATATAAATTAATGTAAAAAAATCGTAGTTACCTGTCAGTTTCATTATAAGGATCATAACGTCCATTAATCTGAAGCCAACTTAAAAAGACTTTGAAATATTTCTTCATTCTCTCGTGCAGTTCCCTCCACCATCTTTCAATCTTGGAAATAATTAATGGTGTATTTAATACATTTATCACTTACATCAGTTTGGGGTGAGTACATTTCCAAATTGTGAAATGTTTAGCACCTCTGGCACAATTTGGTATCACATTCCACATGTTTTAGAGTAAAAACTATTTATTGTATATTATCCCGGTGTAACTAATTGATCAAAATCAATCATTGGAGATAAATCAATATTAACCAATTAAATTTGCTAATTAATATCCATTAGTATCGATAAATCAATGAAAATTATCATCACAACAGGGAAAGGTATTAATTTTTATAAATGTCTGATAAAAATCAGTTAATTGAAATTGATTAAATTCAATTATAATCAATTAATCGATTTATTGATTAGTTACGCCCAGATGGTTTTGAAAGAAACAAGTGACATTCTACTATTACTTATTTTTGGTGCTGTTATCAAGTATACCCGATTCAAAGTTAACCATAAATAACTTAAAAAAATTTAATGCAGTATATAATTAATTCTCAAAAAGCGTAGTGTATACTGCTCAACGAGTATACGAAAATGATAGGAAATTTCAAAACACACTTATGTCCACTAAGAGTAAACTTTAGCACTCACAGTTCTTACCAAGGTTCATTTGTGTCACAATTTTAAATGCTAATGCTTTAAGTATTCTAATCGTTTCGCGGGTGGTGTTTTATTGTATATGATCGCAGTGTCAAGACTAAAGAGGTTATTATTCCCTCCATAGCCCATTTGAAACTGCCAAACGTACAGCTTGGTATTCGGTGGGATTTTCACCTTAAGGGTTTCTTCTTTTTCCTGAAGGCTGAGTGTCTAATTAAAAAAAACTTTTGAAACATTGACAATGAATGAATCTGTGCCTGTGTACAACCAAATCGTAAACCTAATATTATATACTTATCGTTCTTTTTACAACTCGTGGTTTAAGAGATGATAGATTCATCATATCAAGTGATTATCTAACATTCTGTTAAACAATAATTTACATTTGATCCTTTGATTTTCAGAATGCTTCTTCCCTGATGATTCCACTGGATAAGAAAGAATTAGATATTTCCAGGGAGACTGTTTGGAATACCCATAGAATAAGGGCACAGGAAGAGGCAGTTTTGCGAAATGGCATCCCAAATCATATATATAGCTTCCCAATGAGATATAACCTAGAAGAGTGTAGTAAGTGCAAATACTGCAGTAAATGTAGGCTTGTATATTTTATGTTTGTTTATATAATGCTGATTGGCTAAGAAGAACCACAAAGTTAAATCCTTTGTTCTTTAATGCAAATGAGAAAACCTGAAATGGCCAACTCTGCCATTGAATGGGAAAAAAGCACCAAAAGGGTTTAAGTTCAGCATAGATCACCTTTTTATTATAAGACAATGTTGGGCATCAGTGAAATTCAGGCTTTTTGTTCGGCCAATAATTTAAAACAGCTCAGGCCATCTGAGGTCCGCACAAGATAATGTCATAAACCAAGTTGGAATGCCAAACTGTTTCACCGTGGCTACAACTTCATACATAACCTTTTGCCAATAGGGTGGTGAGCCTGGAACATGTCTCAGAAATAGATAGGCCTGGTCTTGGAAAACGAGATTCTTTAACTTTTGTACGTTGGATCTTAAATCTGATGCTGTAAGGGACTGCCCATGAAGTTCTGAGAGAGCTATGTTGATGCTATCTGACACTATTTTCTGTTCTATAATGAACTGTGCAAAGAATGCAAACCTGCTACTATAGTATGAAAGACGTGCATTGAAATATTTTGAAGGTGATAAATTAACTGATATCTCTGCAGTGTAACGAAATCTGCCATTTGGAAATAATACTGGAAATGCCAGTTCTTCACAATGTTTGTCAGTCATGAATGAAACTGGATGTTTATTTTCACTCGCAATGTCGAAAATTTCATTCCCGCCTGACTAATTGGATGGCTAATTTGCTGTATATTTAGAGTTGCAGGATAATCTGGAAGAACAGACTGTAAACATGTTTCATTTGTGGGTGCCCTAAACTTATTCAAAGGATCATCTATTTCTTCCTCGTTGTCATCATCAGCTCCTTTGGTTCAGGGGTCATCCATTAATGAACACATTTCAGCATATTGTTCACTTGTTCATATTTGCACTGCGATGAAGAGATCCTCGCAGTTAAGAACACTACTAAAACGGGTAGTTGAAAATAGGACCTGAAAAAAATTCAGGCCCGTACAGGATTTGAACCCACCACCTCTGCGATACCGGTCGATACAGCTGTTGTTCAGTGAGATTTATGTCAATTTTTTCAATGTTGATTGTTATTCTGCCATAGAAAGGATTGTTATCCCTCAGCCAATTTTGAGCATTGAGTATATGATGTCAGGCTGCACAGCTTGAAAATAAATATGACCTCTAAAGGAAAGTTTTCTTTTCAGTTTTAGCATGATTATACCTGACCTTTCAGATGGTCTTGGCAAACATTGCATGTTTGATCACAATCTACAGGCACATTGCAAATAGCCAATTTAATCTTTCGTATTTGACCTTTGGGCATGATAACTATTTTTTGAAAGAGAAGCTGCTGAGCTATGAGAATTTGCGCAAGTTTTTCTAGACATTTAAGTTCTGAGGGAATTTCATCAACGAATAATCTGTTATGGACAGCTTGACACAGGATCTGTCTCTGGAGGAACATTTATTACAGATATATTCTTTATTGTCACGAGACTCTTTTCCTGTAAAAATATGTTGAATGATGTATTTGCCTTTCTTTAATTCTGTAACGGTTTTCCTATAAAGAAGTCTGTTGCATGCAGAACATATGTAACTTGGACCTTCTCTCACTTTTTTTAAAAATATGCCCTACAGGAATTCAAGTCATTGTGCATAATAGCATTTAACTGTCTTGCATTGCTTCTTTCTGTCCTCTTTCTTGCCAGAATTTTTTTTTTGTGCTTCCCATTTCTTGGTAAGCCTGTCTTCCTTTGCCCAACAAATTATCTTTTGTAGATATAGATATGGATTTATATTTTTCTGCACGACCACTGAGAATGTCTTGCTTTTCATTGTTATAATTGCGATGCAATGTATCCAAACGCGTGTTTTTTCTTTACAGGTTCTAATTCAGCATAGCACTTTTTCCTCTTTCTTGTAATTGATATTTTCTGTTTAGAATATTTCTGGCGTTTAAGAATCTTTTGTTTCTCTGTTCTAGTTCACAAGCATGAGCATGTGGTGTCTGGAAAGCTAAGACCTAAGACCTAAGACCTAAGGGTTTCCCTTTATGACAACCAATGGTCAGCACAAATGGATCACTAGTGTAAATTGCAACGAAGTGCTCGGCACCAAGAGCACATAGTTTAGTGAAAAGCTTTTCTCTTCCTTCATACTTAAATACTCCGTCTGCATAGGGGAGTTCTTCAGTGAAATCTATTGGATATTTAATAATCTGTTGTCGATATGTCGTAAGTCTTTCCCATGTCGCGGTGCTCGTTGATTTCCTCCGGTAAAGACAGAATGGTAACCTCCACAGCTTTCGGTAAATTTTCGAAAAAAGCCTCTGTTTCGGTGTCGTGTAAGATGCTTTCTGCAACTCCAACCGAGAGAAAAGCACACGCGTTTGTCCCTTCATTCGATGGTGATGTCACCGATTCTTTGAGCTTGAAACTTTCCTCCATCCCAGCAGCTACCCTTGCATCAAACTCTTCAAGGGCAGTTGCTTGGCTTGCCTTGAGGTTAACGACCTGCACATCCGTCGACCTTTCATGTCGCCTTCTTAAAGTCTGGCCTGCTTCTTGCAGGGACAACCTTTTGTTTCGGTCAAAGTTGGTGAAACCCCGGTAAACTTTCTCTAAATCGTACCAAACTGTAGCACGATCGATTTCGTATTTTTCATCTTGAGGTGGTTGGGAAACTTTCATGACTTTGACAACAATGCGATGATCAAGGCCATTTAATAGAGCCACTTCTTTCAAGAAAAGTTTGTTTTCCTCCGGATCCAGGACATTTCACATTTTTTTAATGACAACCGTCTCTGAAGTTATCGTTCCTGGCGCCTGGTAGTCGGTAGTGTAAACATCGTCAAATGACCCGTGGCCAATACGATCTTTAGGTAGCAGTTTGTTGCAGTCAAACTGTGCTATCCCGTCATTACGAGGGATCAGGCTTCCTTGTAAGAAGTCGAGGAAGACAAAACTTCCGAAAATTCGACATCGTTGAACGCGATTGAAAGGCTAGCCCATTTTTGTTCGCGGAAGAGGCACGATTTCCCAAAATTTGGGCACTTTAGACCTGAGTAAGTTGCTTATTCATACAGCATACAGTATTAGGCTTATGATTTGTAATGAAGGCCATGTTACATACATACATGCATACGTACGTACGTACGTACGTACGTACATACATACATACATACATACATAAAAGTGCTCACTTACGAGGACCATTTATGTATGCCTGCATTCTGGGGACACCCATCCCCCGTCACTTAGGAAAATAAGGATATGTGCATTTCAAAGTACTCCTCGCGAACGTTTATCCGGACACATGACATCTTTAAAAATTTCAATCCTTCCCTGTGGGGACAAATACCCATTGTGCTTTTGGGGACATTTTCAAATCTCAGTTTTAACATCAGCATTGTGTGGACCCATATATATTATTATTTTAAAAGATGAGATTGACCACCAGCAAGGTTTGGGCCTTTCATCTACCCTCGCAGACAGGATATTTTGGGCCACGATTTTTCAAGGATATTGTTGCTGCTGTTTGTTTGTTAACTGAACCATATCTGCTTACGATACAATCGTAACAATAAGAATAGACCGGTGCGCACATGGCCAGTGTCCGCACAGGCGGCCCAAGTTCACGTCTCGAGAAAAAGCCAACGATGAATTCCTGAACGCGTCACGTGTTGTGTGACTCGGTGTTAAGTTACGGGGGGAACCGTTGAAAATTTGAACACGTTGTAAGGAATAGTATGGGGAACGAAATATGGTCGATTTTTTACGACAAATATTTCGAAATATGAATATTTTACACGTAAAATCAATAAAAACTTACTCATGCCCTGTGTATCCGTCGTAGTTTCTGGCGATTTCTGCCGTTTTAAGCTTGCTTTACCATCACTGTTATTCATGTTAAAAGACGAAGTCAAGGCTGCACACTCCGATTTCGACCTTGGTCCACGCGGAGGTGGTTTGTGCCCCGAAAATCCTCCCGATCGGCATTTTTCTCAGCCACACTTTACGATCTAGGATCGCTGCACCCTGGGACATGTCTCAATACCAAAACTTCACGCGCATTTCGCTGGAAAGAAGTGTTTTCTACCTGAATTTCCAAGTTCGCTTCTTTCTGGTTATGCTTTGAACACGCAGACTGGACACGGCCGCGAAAGAGACTTGGGTACGAGGTCAATTTTGTCTCTACCGCGAGTGGTACGGTCGATTAATGTACAATACTTACCCCATCCCCACAAAGACACCTCGCCTTAACCTATTGTCCTAATCAACCAATCAGACAGCGAGTCGAAAGTAAAACAGATAAACAACGTACAAAATTTGAATATTCTGCTGGGTTTTCTGTGAGCATCTAAGCTTCGATTATTTTCGCGAAAATGCTATCGAAGAGGAAGAGATGCGGTGAAATTGACGGCGAAGCGAATCAGAAGAGAGTAAAGAGTGGCAAAGTTTCAAGTTTGCACTATTGGAAATTTTGGTGAGTCGAAATCCGAACGCTTTCTTTGGTATACAAATTGAATGTCCGCATGTGTAGTTTATTTCAGTATCCATTCAATTCAGTTTAAAATATATAATTTTTCTTCGTTGCAGGTTCATTTCAAATTATGAGTATGCTGAAGGTAGCCTTACCTTTGCAAGGGACGTGATCAGCCACAGTGTGGCTGACAAAGAGAATAGCGAATCGTTAACTTCGTTTTCGAAAATTACGTTAGGCGAAATCAGATCTCTGGGGTGAAAGAGTCAAGCACGTGAAACGTGGACCACGAAGCGATCGCAAGGCTGCGTACTTAAATATTAGAAGGTCCGAAGGTGGAATCAGAAAATCGTTGTGTTTCACTCTGGAAGAAATTTCAATTCCCCAAACCTGGACAAGGGAATGTGTCGCCCCAGGACATTATATTTTTTCTAGACGTGAAAAAATGGACTTCAATTCTTAGCGTCTGACCCTGGAATTGTCGGTGAAGTTTTCTCAATCTTTTCAGGCAAGCTACACCATTAGATCCCATGGTTCTGTTGTTGATTTAGAGTCTGTTTTGAGAAATTCTGGCAGCACAACTCCAGCATTTCCTGGGCAAATCCCCTGCCTATTGCAATGGTTGGAAAACCTACCCATCTGCCTTGGATTTGTTCTGGAAAAGGATGAAGCAGTAGTTACCCTATCCCCATACACAACAGGCCAGCTTCAGGACCTTGCAGATTGTTCCAAGGAGCCATAAACGAGAGTATTTTCTTACCTTTGTCTAGTAGTCTGCAAGTCTGGGGCCACTAGTCAATGCCTTAATTGTCGCTCGCTCTTTAGTCTCAACAGACGGCGTCAAAAACTAATTTCTAACAGGCAGGTCATTCATCCCAAATGCAACAAACGGTTCCTGTCTAGAGAGGAATTGGTGGAGCAAGTCGCTCAGGAACAAGCGAGAAGAAAACATGCAGAGGAGAGGGAGAGATATTGGCGCAGCAAATATGACAGCAAAGCCTTGGTGGTTGATGAAGAGGATAATGCAGACCTCGATTCAATGTTCTGGGCCACAAAAAAAGAAAATATTCCCAAAGAAATGGAATTCCTCTGGGAACAACAGAAAAAAAATATTCAGACTGCTGGCAAGAATGGTCACAGGTGGCATCCTAAGTAAGTTCCCTCACCTCTTTACTTTTGATGCATCCTCAAAGGGTGAGGAATAATTTAAAGTTACATGGACCTATGCTTCAAGTTATCAACAATCCAAAGGGAATAAGAAACCCAAAACTGTCCCTTGAAGCAGGAATTAAAGCAACAAAAAAAAAAAAAGAAGGGGATACTGATTAACATCCAATGTTTACCTTTTTTAACATCTAAAGTTGCTTTACCAAAAAATGAAAGTTCATTGATAGTGATATAAAGTAATATTATTCAATGTTTTTTCTTTTCATTGAAATTCTTTTTGGCTTTATTATAGGATTATCCGCTTATATATAGATTTATATACCAAGAACCCACATGTTCTTGACCCATTAAGGCAGTTCATCAAGTTGCCAAGTAACAAGACAATCAGGCAAGTGTCTATGTCTAGGTTTCGTTAAAAAAAAAATTTACATCTGAAAACCAAGTCTAACACATTTTTCCGTGTTTTCATTATAAGGATGTATAAAAACAGAGTCCAACAACAAGATGGGTGGAATGCTGAGATATTGGAATGGTGCTTGATGGAGGCAAAAGCAAGAAACCTCAAAGAGGAAGACTACTGGGGAGGATTTGTAATCGATGAGATGAAAATTCAGGTGCATTATTAGGCTGATAGATTTTTGAAAATGCTCTGTTTTATAGAAGGTAAATCTAAAAACAAAACAGTTGTGATGATTTTTCGATTATACCTTGGGAAAAATGCACTCTGAATTGTAAGATTCATAAACCCATTTTGTTGTTGTGCTAGTTATAAGTTCTAACATACATTTCTATATAAATTTTCAGGAAAATCTTGAAATGGTAATGAGAAACGGAAAACACAAACTTGTTGGGTTTGTGGAATTGGGAGAAGCTCATGATCACATGGAGAAAATACTAGGTGAGATTTGTATACTGATATGACCACAAAATCTTTTCAGCATTACCCAAGTAAACAAATATCTTTTTGTCCTAACTTTGCAACTGCAGAGTGTAAAATGTACCTGTTAACCTTACAGGTAATGCCAAGCCCTCACTCGCCACACATGTGATGCAGTTCATTTTCCTGAGTGATTGTGGATTTCGATTCCCAATTGCTCAATTTCCCTCAGGGCACTGCTCCCCGACAGACCTCTATTTACAGTTTTGGAAGGGAGTACAGAAGATGACAGAAACAGGATTCAGGTAATTAACTATTTGTACAATATGCCCTTTCCTAAGTTAATGACCACCAGCTAATTGAGCAGATGTGAGGAAAGAAAAATTATATGGCAAGCTTTACTATTGCTAATATGTATTACTTTGACATGGATACCCAAAGAATTTTCCTCTAAAATGTTTCATAAAAGTAGTGGATTGTATTGATAAATAGTAGTGTATCTAAATTTCCAACTTAAAACCTATTCTACTAGAGCCTACTTAACTTTCGTCAACAAGTACAAGTTGAGTAAAAAAAAGATAATAATAATAATAGATGTCAGCAGATGTCTAGCAGGCATAACAATTCATACCATTTGAAGTGTATTTCATAATGAAGATCACACATGTAGTGCAGTTTGTGAATTGGCTACAACTGATGCAGCATTCACAACCTAAAAAAGGAATACAGAAGCATAATATAAGACTCAGTAAAAATAAAAATAGATAAAATGCAACTGATTAACTTCAAAGTCTTCTTTTAATAGTATATACTGGTGTATCCTTGATGGTGCTGATTGCAATCGCCAGTTTATCAAACTGCATTTTGAGGAAGACCCTGCAGCCAGCAACTTTGCCACAAGAAATCTACACACAGGAGATCCTATGGTGTTTATCATGGATTGCAAGGTAAAATGCTACTATTCACTTGCCAATAACTTACATAAATCCATAAATTTACCCAATTGGGTGTCTCCTCTGTGATTGATCTTAAGTTTGTAAATGTACATGTACTTTTCCCTGTCTGATGTTATGCCATTCAACCACTACTTAAAGATAAATTTCTTGAATTTTATAGCATAATTTCAAGAAAATTCGCAACAACATCGAGAAAAGCAACCAATCAAAGAAACCAAGGTGCTTGAAGATTGGAGGCAAAAGTATAGTCTGGAGGCAGTGGAAAGATGCTTTCCATTGGGATCAGTCCCGTTTTTCCCTTCCACTGCACGAAAGGCTTACACTCAGCCACATTGAGTTGGATCCTGCTTCAAGGATGAGAAATCACTTGGCAGAAGATGTTCTTGACAAAAAAATGCTTTTCATGATGCAGGTTAGCATTACAAAGATAAACGATGGTTTCCTACAAGTAAACTATTTACTGGTCAAATGCTTGTTTTTTTCATTCCCCATTTCCTGAAACAAGGCCACAGTCAAAATACTGGTAATAAATCCTAACCAATTTTCAGCCACATATCTTATTTCCTCGCATTCTTAATAATTCTTAGTAATTTAAGTTGCGGAAATTCATTGTCCTTTTTTTTTTTTTTTTAGAGTTATCGAGATCACATTATAGCCTCCATAGAAGGCCAAGAGCTCGACAATGGAACCCCCATTGACTCTGCACTTCGGCTCCTGCAGCACACTGCAGAAATAGTTGACTTGTTCAACTCGAAATGTCCACTAAGAAACATCAGGGACATCAGGCTGAAAAAGTTGAACAGTTTTTATTCTTTTATGTTGGATTGGAGAGAGAAGAGCTCAGATGACAATTCATCCTTTATCTCTAGTAAATTGTGGTTCGATATACAATCAATGTGCCTTGGCTTCCATGCCCTGGTAAAAGTAAAACTCCAGTATTTCCCACATTCATGCATTAGGCCAGCCATTGTCAATCAGGATTGTGTAGAAAACCACTTTTGTCAAGTAAGATCTTGCAATGGTCATAACAATAATCCAAAATACAATCAGCAACAATCAACACAGAATTCAATTCGATTTGGACAAACAGTTATCAGCAGAAAAAGCAATGTTGGAGTACACTCAATAACTGACTCTGCTTGTTGCTTGTACATACCCCAAAAATCTTCGTAATTTAGTAATTTAATGAACAGTAATTGAATGAATAATTTACACTGCTTGTTTGGTTTTGCAAATGAATGTCTTGTGGCCAGTCAATGTGTCCTCATGTTTTGGTAGTCACTTTCATTGCTTGTAGTAAGGTAGATGCACTTGTATTTATTTATATTTATAATAACTTCATTTGCCTAAATAATTAGTATTAGAGAGGCATTGATCAGTTTGTTTGCGATTTCACGAATTTCATCTTAAAATAACTTATTTTTCTTTGTTAATACCTAATAACTTAATTTAGAAGAGTATTAGTTCCAGTACTTTCAAATTTGATGTGAAAAGCTAGCTTAATGGAGCAAAACTTCATATATTTGGCAATGACACATGTCCTTTTTGAAATAAACTCTTCTGTTTTAAAATTATCCACGCTTAAATAAACATGCAGATAATAACTGTGCTCAACAATGACTAGAAAAACTCTGAAACAACACTACTCACCTTTTTAAGAATATATTTTCCACTACTACACTAGACAGTTGGTTCCTCTGTGAAAAAAAAAATTGTGGAATGGGAGTTATTACTTGATTATACTGTACTGCATGGATCCCCTTGATCTGTTTTCAGGAAATATTTCATGTTATCAATCATCACATTATCTCCAGCCACATTTGTTAAAAATTTTTCGGAGTGCACCACTGCACACCTCTTGAAACCTATGCCCTTTGGGCATTCAAGCAAGCACCAGCTACTTTCAAATGTACACACATTATTCTCCTTGCTGAGCTCAAGTTTTAAGCAGAGGAAATGACTGATAAGAAAAAGACAAGATTTTCTATAAACCGAGTATGTGTACCTGATATTTGGGAACACTGTCTGGACACTGAAGATAACCTCAAACAAACTCTTCCCGTTGCTGCATCCATTTCGCTACTTACAACAGTGTACTGTCGGGAGTCTACTGCAGAGGGGACTAACATGCCTCTTCTGGAAGCAATGGCTAGCGCCAGCCTTTGGCCGATGGTAGTCTTGTTCAGTCGGCTAACATGGGGAACTCCATATGCTTCACAAAGCTGGATTAACTGGAGCCTCGTAAAAGTGGCAGTCAGACCATTGTGATTATGTTTTTCTGCAAATCCAATAAGTCTACCATTGGAAATAGCTTTTGCAGGAGAAGGGTCCCTTTGTATATCCTGCAATATGAGTATATGTTGGAACTAGGTAGCATATTCGACAGTATCCCTGTGAAGTGTCAGTACTTGTTCTTATCTCTGTGAACCTTAGGAATACAGTATATGGAAAACACGGAGAGAGATTTGCTAACCTTGGATAACTGTATGTCATTACGAGTAAATCATGATTAAAATTACAAATATTTCTGTTGGAACAGTGCTTCATGTATTAAAATTTGAGCTTTCTAATGATTTCCTTCAAGGTTTATCGGAGTTTTTAAATGCTCACGTAGCATTCACTTAAAAGCAATAAATAATCAAATTTCACACACGAGGCCAGATAATTGCCCCATTTTTGTCCCTTATTCAACTTAATTACCAGCAAGAACGAAGCAGTTGTGATGAATCACTTTCTTTCGATCCAACAGATCAATGTTCTCCAAAACAGAACTAACATTGCCCACAGAATCCGACACGTACAGAATCACCACCTGCGAAATCTTAAAGAGAGAGCGTATCCGCTGTTTATTCGCAGGCGCAAGTGGCATGGTACTTTGCCAACTGCGAGTATTTATGCATTATTTACCTGAAATGGAATTCTGTCATTTTTCTGGGAGTGCCTCTTGTTTCGCTCCATGGCGTCGTGCCATTCTGTAGTCGCGGAGATATTGGCACCCGCCCATTTTGACGTAACGCTGAATGACTTTTTTTCTTATGTTTTCGACAATTTCCTGAAAATCAAATGGGAAAAGTGTTCCAGATGCTATTACCAAGGATCTTAAGGCAGGTTTCGTATTTAAGTTTCAAATGTGGCCTATAATCTTAACTCCTAAATCAATACGAGCTTTGAGGAATGATAGAACCGTTAGAAAAAGTATTATTTCATGTCATAGCTACCTTTCTTTTACAAGCATCATCTGAGGGGAAACAAGTTATCCAGAGGTTTTCTAATTCCTTTTTATTCACCATTTCTTCGTAGGAATTCGTTATAAGATGTTCTTTGAATTGTTGAAGTTTCTTGGAATTCATCAAATCCACGCGAAGCTGATCCATGCGCATGAAAAACATGTAACACTCATCAGAAATATGGACAAGTCCTCTTTCTCTAAACTGTCGAGCTTCTGTGACCGCTAATGTTTCCAGATGCTTTGATTTTTCCTTGAGTTCTTCATAGGGCACGAGAAGAACTTCCTCGATTAGGTCACAGCTTGAAACGTGTTCTTGAACTTTGCTTAGTGTTCGTGCATCTTTGGTGTGCATGTTATCTCTGGCATACCGCCTTTCAGCTTCAAGGGTCATCCTGATTGCCCACCCACCAACATGCCTGATTTTGGCCTTTCCCGGATCGGTCATTTCAGAAACATCTAATCTGACCGGCTCTTGCCTTTCTTCATCGATAGAGTGGGAAATGACGTTTACCAACTGGCCAAGGAACTTTTCAAACAACGACGTTCCGATCTCTGTGGAAGTGGTCCTTTCTGGGCAGCTAACATGTGTGCTGTTAAAAAGACCTCTGACATATTCATGGAAGAGAGGTGAAATGAGGAACTTGTGAAGTTTAGTAGTGCAGCCCGTGAAACCTACGCGTGAGATGTTTACAATGACCTCATCAGGGTTTTCGATAATGTGTTCTTTAAAAATTTCATGGAAATGAAACCATAAAAGATTGACAAAAGCTGCTGTCTTGTCTCGAAAATCTTCTTCCAACAACTTGATACAACTGTTTTTGTCCCCTGCAAACTCATTCAACGGCTTTGTAATTTTCATTGACGCAAGAATTTTTTTAATGTCAACAGAGGATGGAGGGCTCCAGAGTTCCGAATTGGGCTTCAGCAATGCGTCATAAACCTTGACAATGTCCGTTACGGGTGCATCATCGTCTCTCGAAATAAGAAGCAACAGGCCCATCGCTAAGTTCCTCTGGAAAAGTGCACGTCTCATCGCAATCATTTTCCTCTAGGGAAAATCTGTCGTGAACTTCAAATAACTCTTGTGATAGATCTTGATTACGACAACATTTTAGATCTTCTTCTAGCTGACCGAGGTCAGTTGAACATTCACGTAAAACTCGAGAGCTAGGCGGGAGCAAGCTTTTTGATTTGAAGTTTAAAACTTGGAGATTCTGTGGATCCTTTACTCGTGATAGTGCCACGTATGTTAGTCCTGGTACAAATTCCTTGGAGCAGTGGACGACGGCTGCAGATAGAGTCAACCCCTGCGACTTGTGACAAGTCACAGCGTAAGCCAACACAATCGGAAACTGGCAAATACTGCCTAATACATTTCCTTGCTTGTTCCTTTGAAACCACGTTTGCATTTCGATCGTAATAGAACCAACGCCCGAAAATGAAACTTGCAGCCTATCTCCATCACACTCCTCAAAGATTCCTCGACTACCGTTTCTTAATTTTTCGTTTAAATTCCACACTAGCATAACCGGACAGCCGGGCCTTAGGTGCAACACTGAAGAACCCGGCCAGTCCATGCCTTGAGTTTGATCGGTGTGCTCAGCCTCGAAGGTGTACTCAGGGAAAGGGAGATCCTGTAAGGCCAGGCGATTATGTAATGCTACCGGTAACCTTTTGAAATAGATGTGGCTCATCTCGTCTTTTGATATCTCGAGGGATCTTGAAAGGGAGTTGATATATTCAAAGGTCTTCTCGCTACACTGACCAATCCTGATTTCTTTCAGTGCATCGAGAAACTCTTTGTTTTCTTGTCGAAGAACAGTAGTCAGTTCGTAGCGGTGCGTTATGGCACTTTGATAGATCGGCGAATGGAACATGAACATACCTTCATCATAAACATTCGGAACTGGGCGTAATTGGAGGAACTCTCCAACTAAAATGACTTGCCTCGCTCAGACGATGGTGTATCGCATTGACCAATTCGAGCATTCGCTGGCTTGACAAGCTGGCTTCGTCCCAAATCAATACATCTGCCTTTTTGACACGTTCAATGACAGCGCGATTTTTTGTGGATCGTTCTACCAGCTGTTCCCATGATAGGTCTGCAATTCCTAATCCATAATAGGAATGCACAGTAGAAGCGACACCAGGATCGTACACTGTGCATGCTATACCACTGGAACATACCACAGAAACCTTTTTTCCAGCCGCTTGAAGATTGCTTATGATTTCCCTTACAACAGTAGACTTACCAGTTCCCCCTTGGCCAGTCACCAAAAAGTTATGACCCTTACAAGCCAAGCGTACTACCTCCGCCTGTCCGTGCGATAAGCGAACGCTCATATTGACGAAATGCTAGTAACCACCAAACTACTCTACTGAATATTACAAAGAACGAGTTTTCACAGGAAGGAAAATTATGAACACTAACACAATGAACTTCATTTGACAATCTGCGTGCTCATAATAGGCTGAGCTAATCGAAATTTTATTGTCCTTTACAATGGATTTCCGGTGACTAAATAGACATTTACTCCAACGTAAATTAGGGGGGTAGATCATGGGTAATTCGGTCGAATCTTGAGGGTTTTTTCATTTTTCCATAAGTTTAGTGACATCAACTGGCAAAACATTGTAGTTTGACAGGCCATGCATGGAAGGGTAGATGCAATCGACGTTAGGACATCATGTGGACAATGGTATTTACATTGCGGTATGTAAGACTTCACACACAACGTTCGCTTTAATTACAGTCAATTTCAGGTGGCGAAATATTTCACCTCTCCATGAATTTCACAAGAAATCTACGTGTAGGAAAAAATAATATTCGTATCGGATTCCGACGTCAAACTTGGAAAAAGCTATGATACCTAGATATTTATCCTAGGTTCGCACTAGGAAATTTGTTCTCTATTAATATAAGCTTTTCACCCGTGATTTTAAAAGGAATACTCCATCCCTAAAGTTCCCAAAATGAAATCTTAGGATTTTCATCTTGAAACTTTGCCATTGTTAACTTTCTGATTCGCTTCGCCGTTAATTTCACCGCATCTCTTCCTCTTCGATAGCATTTTCGCGAAAATAATCGAAGCTTAGATGCTCACAGAAAACCCCGCAGAATATTCAAATTTTGTACGTTGTTTATCTGTTTTACTTTCGACTCGCTGTCTGATTGGTTGATTAAGACAATAGGTTAAGGCGAGGTGCCTCTGTGGGGATGGGGTAAGTATTGTACATTAATCGACCGTACCACTCGCGGTAGAGAGAAAATTGACCTCGTACCCAAGTCTCTTTCGCGGTCGTGTCCAGTCTGCGTGTTCAAAGCATAACCAGAAAGAAGCGAACTTGGAAATTCAGGAAGAATGCGCGTGAAGTTTTGGTATTGAGACATGTCCCAGGGTGCAGCGATCTTAGATCGTAAAGTGTGGCTGAGAAAAATGCCGATCGGGAGGATTTTCGGGGCGCAAACCACCTCCGCGTGGACCAAGGTCGAAATCGGAGTGTGCAGCCTTGACTTCGTCTTTTGACATGGATAACAGTGATGGTAAAGCAAGCTTAAAACGGCAGAAATCGCCAGAAACTACGAAGGATACACAGGGCATGAGTAAGTTTTTATTGATTTTACATGTAAAATATTCATATTTCGAAATATTTATCGTAAAAAATCGACCATATTTCGTTCCCCATACTATTCCTTATAACGTGTTCAAATTTTCAACGGTTCCTCCCGTAACTTAACACCGAGTCACACAACGCGTGACGCGTTCATGAATTCATCGTTGGCTTTTTCTCGAGACGTGAGCTTGGGCCGCCCTGTGGTGTCCGTATAGCGAGGTTGACGATGCACGAGGTTGTGACTCAGGACACAGAAAATGTCCGTTGTCCGTCTTAACCGGTGTCCGTATTTAGCGGGTTAATTTAAGAGAAAATATATGAGCTTTTCGTTGGGACAAACGGAAGTGTCCATATTAAGCGGGTGTCTGTAGAGCGGGGTTTTCCTGTAGAGAAGACACAATAACTTTCCACAAAAACAACTTTTATATGGCGTGTTTCAAAATTAATACAATCAGTTAGTTATGCCTACGCTGACAGCTCAAAAACTCAAATCTATTTCTATCTATTGCTAGAAAATGATATTCCTTAAGTAATCCTTAACAATTGACTAAGATAAACATTCTGTTACTTTGTACTGTGCAACTTTTAACATCCAGTTTTTTTCTTGCAAAGTATTTGCTTGAGAATTGATATTACTTATGCAATCCTTAACAATTGACCACTGTCTATTAGCCAACCATTCTTAAATGCACTGTACACACTCAGTTTTTCCTTCCTTAACAATTTTTTTCTTGCAATGTTTTTGCTCGAGAAATGATGTTCCTTAAGCAATCCTTAACGACTGACCACTGTCTATTAGCCAACACCCCATTACTTTGCTCAATGCATTTTAAACATTCACTCTTTCCCGGCAAAATCTTCTTTTTTATGCAATTTCCGAGATGTTTGGAAATCTCATCCTTTTCTTCCTTTGTCCAAGGATTATGCTGCTTTGTCCTCTTGCGTGCACCAGCAATACGTGATGATAAGAACAGGACATTTAAATACTGCTGATTTCGTTTTGTCATAACTATTGCAATTTCCTCAAATGTGATTGGTTGTTTAACAGCTTTATTTTTGCCTAATTATTCTGTAGGGTTGTCATCGGATACCTGTAATCGGACAGTTGGCTGTAATCGGACACTTGTAATCGGACAGTTAAATCTGCCAATCACATTGCACTAATCCAATTAAATTAAGCAATCATAAACATCGAGGTATCCACAGCAAAGACAACTTTTTCAAAAGCTGGGAAGTTTCAAAACTGGAGGATTTTTTTAAACATTACACAGTGTCTGTACAACAGGTATTTTCTGCAATTTCTACTTACTCCCATTTAGGTCAGTAGAATGGTCAAGTGTTATGATTTGTCAGTAGAATGGTCAAGTGTTAGTGGTGAAACAGCTCACATCAGCTACATCATTTAAGCTTGTGTTCCAAAAGTGCAAGAAAGAGAAATATCGCAATCCAATCTTTTTCGGAAATTGTTATGGTTATGATTAATTGGTAACAGGACTTTGTGTCGTCCAATTCAGGCTGTAATCATACTCGTGATAAACAAATTGGACTCCCGCTTCGCAGTCGTCCGATTTTGTTATCACTCGTATGATTACAGCCCGAATTGGACTCCACTCAGTCCTATTACCATTATAAATTATGTTAATGATGAAAACATTTTTAATCAAATGTTACAGACACGAGATCTAGTTGTAATAATTTCTGTTTTCCACTTTAAAGACGTAACTAGAAAATTAACTTCAACTCCTAGGTTTCTGTTGTGTGAGTAGTATTATGTTTTCCAAGTTACATCTCATGACTTCAAGCTTGGCAGTCTTCTAGATTCTCTTCATACTTCATAAAATTACACTTTTTTGATTGGCTGAAAATAGCTAGGTGCCTTTTTCATTTATCATTAGTGAAAAAGTTATAACTCGTGTACAAAATAATATAAATTAGGCTCAGCAACAAACCAATCAGATTTACACAAAGTAGGTTCTGATTGATACATGCAGTAGCTGACAAAAATAAACAAAAGCTTGGATACTTTTATGTATATTGAAAAAACTAAAAAAATGCATTCCTGAGTAAAAATTCAGCTGAAGGACAAATTTTGATGGCACACACTTCATTTAATCAATACTGTCAAATGTATCTGCCATCAGTTTGTTGATTTCCTGTAAATGTGCATCTTTCATGTATACGTTATGAATAATTAATAATATGATTTCTCATATGATAAGCACCTGTAAATTTTTCAAATACTTTAAACTGCACACACGCTATGAGCTCAACATTTGTTGTTTGTGAAAAATTTACTTCTGCTTATTTAGACTTTGTTGAGTTTTTATGAAGACAGTTCAATGGAACTGATATTTGTTAAATTTATAGTTAAAAGTTAGAGCTACTTGATATGGATTAGATAACCATCAAGTATCCTCGGAGACCCAGGGTTCTAATCCCATCTGTAGACCCCTTAAAAGCACAGTCTTAACAGATCAGTTCCAAACTGTCACAGTCATTCTGAATTTTGATTGGTACCAGATGTTCAATCTTGTTCTGGCAAATGAGAGAGAAGCAGGTCTCACAAGTCTTCTTGTGTGCTCTAACACAAAGTGATACATGAAATTCAGTTGCTTACCATGTTTGTTTTGGACCTTTTTGTACAGTAGATTAGCACTTTGCATGATGATGTGAAGTCAACCATTTGCATGATGATGTCAAGTTCACCCATTCATTTCTCCACATAACTTGAATTTGGTAGACTCACTGGCATGAAATTACAATTTCAATAATGAGAAAACTTGAAAGCTTCGGGTAGTTTAAATCATATGATACCATCATGAACTAATGCCTGTACATTGAACTCTGCTGTGTTTAAGTTGTCTCTGATTACTGTTCCTGAAATCTATTATGGTGACTCTCTATCTCTATTGAACTTTCTGTTAAATAAAACCTCCAGGTCAAATTATAAATCTTATTGGGTTATTATTAGCAACGTTAATGTAATGTTACTTCAGTGTACTTTACTCAACATATGATGCATTAAAGTATTGCTTGTGCTCTGATCTTGTAATGCACCTTTTTTCCCTAGACTCTTCCATTTGCAACTTCATATCTACCTACCTGAACTAAATTTTTCTGTGTTCTTTATTGAAAATACAGTCCCACAAAACCTAAATACAATAATTATAGTAAACGTTTTGCTCTCAATCAACTGAAAGTTGAACTTTATGCCCTAATGGACAAAAGAAACCTACACTCAGCATTGTGTTACTTTACAGGTATGTATTGTCCAAAATTAGTCATACATTCAAACCAAATCAAGCTCCCAATGGCTTCTAGTGTAGATTACATCATTTTCCGAATGTCCCTGCCCTTCTCCAAAGTTTTGTCCTTGTGTACTGGTACACAAAATGTCAAAAATATTCATATTAAATTCTTCCCTAGAGTTCATTTCACATCATTTGCCTTGGAAAAGACAATCAACCTACAAACTTCAGAAGTCAATTCCACTTCGTTACGTAAACATAATCATGACTGAATTTATTAGACCACTATGGGAGATTATGCTGATGTTTTTTCAGTTCCTTAAATCTTCGAGTTACATGTGCAACTTTTGTTGTCAAAATGAGACCACCATAACAAAGTTTGGCCAATAACTCTCATCTTCAGAATGAACATTTCAGAACTTTTGTATGCTAGTTATCTTGTGTTATTGATGAACAGGATCAATATTGAAAACTATCTAACGGTAATCAGATATTAGCTCTTTTGATAGAAACCCAATGAGACACCAGATACTAAAAAGCAGCTCAATTTCGTAAGCCACACATGTACGTATTGCGGACCTATTTTGTGTATCTGTTACGTTTGTAAATGAGATGTGTCGATTATAATAAAATTTAAGGGAACAGTTCCTGCAACGTGATCAAATGGTTGTAGTTTCTGTGCCAATTACCTTCTTCCAGTCAGACAGTCCCTTCTAATGGATCGTTTTGTTTGTTTTTATTATAGATTTCTTAGCATTATCTGCATTGAGAAAGGATTTGAAGTACACGCTTCATTCTGCCCACAGCGCTGGAACATTTAGTAATTTAAGGACCCAATTTAAAGCGTTTTGTTATTTTGTACGTGTTTTCGATTCACCCAACACCAGCTACGTTGGATACTGTTTTCCTTTATGTGCAATTTCTTAGTAGTATGCTTAGTCCTTCTGCTATTCGTAACTATTTGACTGGGGTTAAACTGCTTCATTTGTTTTCAGGGCAAGAATTTCCATTTAATAAAGATTTTATTCTCTTGCTGACGTTGCGTGGCATTGCGCGCAACGCACTGCACATCTGACTAAGAGCTCCTCTGGTCACTCCTCATATTTTTTATCACGTAAACTGCGGTGTTATACATGGATTTCCGGCCTTAAGAAAAGCCGTAACAACACACGTGAAAAAAATATCGTATTTTTCCACGTGTGTTGATATACCCAATTACCTGCTTACACGTCACTCGCCTTTGGCAATGAAGAATGAAGCGTGAATGAAGCCTTTTTAGGTTGATGAATGAACAGCAAAGTCTTCACGATTCTCAATTACAAGTTGTTTGTTGGAGCTTTCTCGAATTATGGCGGCTAAAACACTAAAAAATCCGTATCACTGACAGATATGAGGTTCAAACTTTCCTAGAAGAGGAAGAAAACCAATATACTAAAGGAAAAACCGAAAGTTGCGCATTTAGTGGCTTTGGCGTTAGCATTTCTCTCGGCTGAGAGTGAAAATCGACAACCGGAAGATTTGCCACCAGCCGATTTTGGCCGTTTACCTGAAAGACTTCTTCTGTCGGTAAGGACAAAGTCAATAAATGAGAATTTTTTTAAATCGAAAATTACGACCATTGTTGTTTTTGTAATCATGACTCAACGCATTTTTCCATCTTAAGAGTCTGCGCCAACGCACTTTACGATTGTTATTCGAAGATTGTCGATTCATTTATTTTCATTAATCAATGAAGTCGCCTTTTCTTCCCAGTGAAGGGCTATTGTGTTTATATGATAGACAAAATAATACATGGTTGCTTGTAGATATGGAATTTCTCTTCTCGTGTTCAACTCGACGACGAGAAATTTCATATCTACGCGCGCCTATGTATTATTCTCTATGGATCATATTTCTAAGGTTTTAGATTTCGAGAATGATCCTCTTTCATGCACGCTGTTTTGTGCCTTTTTATTTACATTCTTTTTAATGGCGCGGTTAGCCAATATCGTACCTCAGTTCCGTCAGTGCTTCGATCCTTCGCGTCATCTTACTGGGAGAGAGGTCGCAAAGAACCAACGTGGGCTAATTGTTACTTTTAAGTCTTAAATGCACTAAGACTAAACTTAGTTTAGGCTTTATGGGCATCATAAGTGATTAAATAGTCACGAAATCTTTTTGTCTCCAAGGTTCAAAGTAATTCTATAATCATCGCATCAATAAAGGTAATTAAAGTATGTAAAAGTTAAAGCTATGCTAACAGCGGCAAAACAAACTTGGCAGCTGGATTCGATCGCACGATTGTTATTTTAAAAGATGTATAAGAAAATACAGTTTTTGTGATGGACTCTGGGATTTATCAGCAACGATACCCATAATATTCATAGGTCTTCTACACCTGAAAAAGGGGTTGACAGAAAAGAATACACTGAGCGAAATACTGCGAAAAGGCAACAGATTCGAACGTTTGCGTATGCCCAGAAATCGATCTTGGCGAAGTCCTATTTAATGACGAATTGTTTTGAGAGAAAGACGTGGAAAGTTTTGAATGAGATTCATTGTGTTTCCTTCTGTAGAGTTTCCAAACATTTAGCAGAGCGTTTAACATATTTGTGCCCTACCAACTGCCAATTCATGAAAAGTTCATGACACCAATTCTTAGTTGGATGCGGAAAAAATATACAAGAAACAAAGAATTTATACCTTAATAACCACCTACTTTTTTTCCAAGTTAACAAAAAATCGGCCAAATGTCACATATGCAAAAACGGTGGAAGATTTAATCGAAGCGTATCGGAAAAAATCAAAATCATAGACAAATTACCGCTGGTGAGCACCTTCCTTTGCAGCGTTAAAGCTCAAATTTCTATTCCACAATCCCTGTTGATGTTGTTAGGGTGAAGTCTTATATAAATTGCCTCTTTAACCCTGCGCGTGTAGTAATAAGAGTCACGATCAATAAGCTTTACTTCGCTCCAGAGTGGCTTGTGTCCGGTGTTGTGGGCATGTTCTGAAACGGCGGAGGTCTCGGTACGGGCGAGTCGGATGTCTCGATCGTGCTCCTTCGTTCTGTCTTGCATAGGTCTTCCAGTCTCTCCGATGTACACCTTGTCGCATTCACAGGGAATCCTGTAAACTACGCTATCTTGATTAGCCGGGTCGACAGCGTCTTTTGGTCGTGCTAACTTAGATCTTAGCGTAGTCTCCGACTTGAAAACAGCGCGTACGCCTTGTTGTTGTAGGCAACGGCGAGGCCGTTCAGATAGACCTTTGACATAAGGTAAAACCGCAATAGCTTTGAACTCGTTGGCGAGTTCGGCACTGTTGTTTGGGTTTCCGGTCTTGGCAAGTTTCTGCAAGAAAGAAAAAGGATAACCATTAGAAACCAGAACAGATGGCAAATGTTTTTTCTCCACGGAGACGACTGAGGGTTTTGTTACGAGACGTTTGGCGCGCTCGTAAAGGCACTTAACAATACCGCGTTTTACTGATTGAGGGTGGTGTGAATCATACGGTAAGTATAGGTCGGTGTGCGTGGGCTTCCTGCTTACGCTGGTGGTGAGACGTCTGACAGGTTCTCTTAAAAATGCGGTGTCTTAAGAAGGCGAGTTTTTTGTCTTTCTCTGTCTCCATAGTGAATTGGATAAAAGGCTGCCGGTTG
Organism: Pocillopora verrucosa; assembly: GCF_036669915.1. Classification (NCBI taxonomy): domain Eukaryota; kingdom Metazoa; phylum Cnidaria; class Anthozoa; order Scleractinia; family Pocilloporidae; genus Pocillopora; species Pocillopora verrucosa. The sequence goes on along the minus strand of NC_089315.1, from coordinate 22,767,174 downwards.
TCCAGATGCTGTAAGAAGTCATCCACGTTTTCGCGATCCAGGATGGTAAAGGTATCGTCTACGTAGCGTTTCCAGATCCTTAGCTCGAAGGATGATGTAGTTATCGCCTGTTCTTCGAAACTCTCCATGTAGAGGTTAGCAATAACAGCGGAAACCGGACTCCCCATAGCGGCGCCGCCTTTTTGTTCGTAAATCGATCCGTTATACTGGAAGTATGTGGATCTCAATACGAAGGTCAAAAGGTCAGCGATCTGTGCATGTGTTAGCGTGGTGCGGTCTGCAAAGCCTTGGGTCGTTCTCGAGTTGCTGCAGTGCGGCTTGTACAGCGGCGTCAATAGGAACGTTGGTAAACAGTGATTCTACGTCGAAAGATACAATGATCTCGTTGTCTAGGATCGTTGCATTGCTGACGGTGGATATGAAGTGGGCTGAGTTGATCACCGTTTACTCTGACTTTCCTGTTAAAGGAGACAAGATGTTGGCTAAGTAAGCGGATAAATCATATGCAAAGGTGTTTACGCACGACACAATAGGTCTTAGCGGTACATCGGCCTTATGGATCTTCGGTAAACAGTAGATTCTAGGCGGCTGTTTATGTCGGGGTCTGATCTTGTTGTAGACGACCTCTGATAGATATCCAGTAATTCGTCAGAGCGATTGAAGGGCTAACGCTCGAAACGTCAGCTTTTTTACCCTTTACGGTGGCTAATTTACGTTTTCAACTCAGTTGTTAACACTAAATTACCTGCTATACTCTCCCACCGACGCAGCACAACAGTTTCTCTAGAAACTTACCCCTCGTTGTGAATAAAAATGAAACTTACCCCTCGTTGTGAATAAAAATCGTTCGCGCGCACCAACCGTGGAATAACCTATAAGATTTCAATATGTAAGCTTCAATAGCTTCTGTCATTCTTGCTTGTTCTGGTAACACGATAATGTGGTTTTCCTTACCTGTATTGGTTATCTCATCGATGGTATTTAATTTGGTGACATTTTCGTGGCTTCTCGACCATCTAAAATCAGCCATATGTTGTAAGAGGTTATCACAACCTCCTTGCCAATAAAAACGATGATGCCATTCCAGTTCTTGATTTGGGTAGTTTCAATTCATCTAGTCTGAATTTGTGCAATGATATTTCTTTCATCGGATAAATAGTGACATCATCATTTGCTTTTAATTAAGAGTTAACATTTTCTATTTGTCATTCGCAGCGTTGATGTTTTTGTCTGTTTTGCGCTTTAATCAGTAAATCTCTCTCATTTTATTATCAAATGGTTCGATTTCATTGTCTGAAAATGAGTCATCATCGAAAAGATGCTCCAGATTGTATTTTGGGTTTTGCTTTTTGTTCAGTTTCATTATCAGTTGAATTAACTCACTTTGAGTCATGTCTTTCAGATCGTTTTCATTCATCACATGCTATAACTATATATTTTATATTCAAATGACTTAAAACAATGCGTTTAAATAAGTTGAAATGACCAGTTTGTGCATAATTTAAAGTTAAAAAAGGTGTTTTATCACCCATATTGCGTTGATGCATCTTCCTTTTTATATGCTTCCATTTGCCAGCTAATAAGGGAATAACATGACTTTTTGAGGGAATATTGTTTATTTGCGCCCGCGTAGTGTCATTTGCGGCCCGAGCTTACACTATAAGGGCGCAAATAAACAATATTCCCGAAAAAAGTCATGTCATTATCATTATTATCAATAAACAAGGCCAAATGATATCAAGAATGCGAGTTTTAATAATACAAGCTAAGTGAATGACGAATTCAAAGTCACTTCAAATCATCATGTAAGCTGTAGGGCTGATAATGCATTAGCAGCCCGCTGTCAGTCTTTTGCCCAAAGGTATCTCGCCAATCTTCAAGAGTAGCCTTAGCTTCCTCAACTTTGTCATTTAGTAGTTCGATGTTGATAGTGGTTTGAATACAACTTCATTCAACAGTCAGCAAGTAACCGGACCTTGCCGTTCACAAAGGCTACCTTTTGGTAATAAAATCCATCAATGATTGCCACGTCAACATCTTTTTCATAACCGGTGTCACACGTCTCTTCCATATCTATATCATCGAACAAATCAGATATACCAGTTTCACTGGCAGCCATTTTAAAGTTAAACTTTATCATGCAGTTATGCATGATTGATTTCCTGTTTTTCTGAGAATGTCATGCAATGGAAAATTCTGTGAGATCATATGACTAAAGAAAGTCCTGATTTAACTAGCGGTTAAAGCGAACGAAGTCGAACGGCTTTTTTTTTGACGGGGGTATAACAGCAAAATGTATTGTGTTGTGCTATCATGGCAAAAATCCAACAGTCGTGAATCACAAGTGTGAACATATGTCGAAATACGAGCAGTTTTTGTAATAATATAGCAGACTAGTCATATGATCTCACAGCATTTTCCATTGCATGACATTCTCAGAAAATGTATTACAACAGGGACTTTCCCGAGGAAATGAGTCATCAATGCCGGCTCTGTCATTCGTTATCATAAATGTGCCAACGTTTTTAAATCCTAAGATTCCTGTTTGGCTACATGCTTAGGTGGATCGCGTGGAAATATCTACTTTACTTGAAGGTACCTTCTGCTAGTTAAATCAGGACTTCCTTAAACAAGGGTATGTCAATGTATCTGATTTCATCAGCGATACAGCCATGCATTTCAGATATTTGGGACGCTACTTATTAGCAATGTCTTGTTATTGATCCAACTCGATGGAACACAATAGAGCTCATTCTAGATTGAGTTTTATTGAGGTCTGTAAGCGAACGAAGTCGAACGGCTTTTTTTTTTGACGGGGGTATAACAGCAAAATGTGTCGAAATACGAGCAGTTTTTGTAATACTATAGCAGACTAGTCATATGATCTCATAGCATTTTCCATTGCATGACATTCTCAGAAAAACAGGAAATCAATCATGCATTACAACAGGGACTTTCCTGAGGAAATGAGTCATCGATGCCGTTGATTTCAAATTACATGATTGTCGTATAACAGGATGGTGGCTATAGGACGAAATTTTGTACTTGATAATTCAGTTTAACTTTAAAATGGCTGCCAGTGAAACTGGTATATCTGATTTGTTCGATGACATAGATATGGTAACGGTAACGGTATACGATTAAAGACTTTGCTGGTCTCTCGCATACGAATCTTAAGTTTCTGCCCATTGTTTAACTTTCTATATGTGCTTACTCGTGCCTTTTAACCAGCACTCGATAAAAACTAACAAAGTTTTCAAAGGGAGGTTTTTGCAGGAGTTAAGTGGACTAACTGAGGGCTTGCATGACCTAATTAGCATAATTGCAGGTATGGTCACTCGACGGTCATTTTGGGTACTGTTATTTTCTTTTCGGATGATAATTTCAATGTCCTTTCACCAAATGGAAGTTCTTGGATAATGTGTTCACTTGTGATGAAGTCAAGGAAGTGGTCGAGCTGTTTGGCTGAGACATACATCCTCGGCACACTACGAGTTTCAACTTCAGCACCTCCTCCATACATGTGAGCGTGTTGCCTGGCTACATTAAATCTATATCGTGTTAGACCAGGAATCCAACTCTGTAACGTTCGATAGTTAACTTTGTCAGTAATAATGGATAGGATTTTCTTACGTGTGCTCCAGTGGCTCGCATTCTTGTAGCAACTTGGTCCTCTGTCTGTGCGACGTCGTTTGATATCACTAGTTTATTCAAGAGGATTTCAGCTTTCCCAGGTGCGGTTTCTTCTAGGGCTGCTATCACGATTAGATTGCTCACCATCTTTAGATCCTTGACTGTAAGCGTTAGCTGATCAATCTGTGACTTGCTTTCAAAACTCTCTCTGCATTTTCTACAGATACCTGTGCAATGGTAATAGAAGAAACAGTGATGTAAACGATAACGGTAATGATAATGACAATGATAATAATAATGATGCTGATGATGTTTATGATGATAATAACGACAATTATGATGAAGACGATGACGACAACAACGATGACGAATAAAATGACTTTCAGTGAAAGTTAACTTTAACATGGAGCTCTTCCTTCCCATGATCGAAAAAATGACTACAAATCGTGGGCAAGTAATGTCGTGACTGTTTTTTTCTTTTTTGGAGTTGCGTGACTGATAACCTCGTTTTGAGATTTGGACCTGAACCAATTTTAAGACTCAGGTAGCCAATAATTTATGTCTACTGAAAAATTGCATTTCTTAAAAAGCACCAATATCTGAATACATAGAGCACATATATTACACAACAACTATCTTTTTTGAAATAGGGTTCATGAAAGCCATGCCTGAACCCAGAGGTTCAAGGACGCCGGTTCTCTGAAATATAATTTTTGATATCGCTCTACTAACGCCTCTGTCTCCTCCTTCGCCATCCAGTGCCAAGCTCAGAACGGTGGAATGGACAAATTGTTAAGGCGTTTATATCCTTTGCACTCATGTAAAAAATACCTGCTCGGGCAAGGATGAGTTCACTCTCGTTCTCAACTCCGGCAAAACACCAAGCACTTTTATGACCCTGTACATCCTTAGTGCACGACACCAAGGGAACCACCTCGAATAATTTTACTCCTGTCTCGTCGGTCGTACGAGCAAGCACTTCCAACTCTAAACTTTAATGAGCAAGAAGCTTCCATTTCATTCACAAGCGAGACTTCCGATTCAGAAGGGACGGGAAATAATTATTTTTCTTAGTTTCACGTGAGAAAAATCGAATGGAGCAATGTTTATTAGGTTCTGTTAATTTAATTAGTTGTCTTGCTTTTAAATAGAAAAGTCAACAAACATCATAGTTTACTCACGCGGAAAAGAAATTAACACGAGTACAAATTAAAGAAAACTCAGAGCTAAATGGATATCTAGACTTATTATTCCTTTTCCTCGTATTCGTGCCTATTTAAATGCCGTCGACCGACCCCACTCGTAGGTGTAAATTATTCTGTCACACGAGTACGACGACTCGTACCGCAATTATGCAAACTAGGTCACACAAGCCCTCACTTAACTCCTGCATGGGCCTCTGTAAGGTAACATTTTGTGGATTTTCGTTTACCGTAGGCTAATTAAAAGGCACGGGTTAGCAAGTCAAACAAGGGGCAGAAACTTAAGATTCGTATGCGAGAGACCAGCAAAGTTTTTAATCGTATACCGTTACTGGCACTGGTGCATAATCGTACTAGACAGAACGATGGCAGAATATCTCTGCAGAAACAAGCTTCAAATGATAAAAGACAAAGTAATTTTAAAAACTGGGTATAACTATGTTATTTGTTTTTGAAAAAGTTCTCCTGTACGATTTTGAGTAATTTCAAAGGCAGGAATGTTCCTTAATTCTTTGGTCACGCAATCTACATATTGCGTGATTTTATGTCTTCCGTGTGCTATTTTGAAGAGTTTCCTGCGTCGCGAGAAAACATTTGCCCAAAGAAAACTTTACGTCATTTTAAAGATCATTCCTAAAAGCTTCTAAGCAACCAATTCTTACACAACTTACACTTTACAGAAGACGAAGAGTCTATAAAAGAGCACACGTTAATGAGATTTCCCTAGACGTAATATCTTTGAAATGCAAAGCGAGCCAAAGTGTTCAATTTTTGACCTGTTATGACCCGATCCATCGATTCTGGAGGTGAAAGCGAAAAGTTCGTTTTTCTCGAAAATAAAAACATATTTGAGGAACAAAATACACAGTCTTTCTTGTCTTACTAGGTTCTACTTGTGTGCAAAACTTGAGACAATTTGAATTTTTGACCCTTGCCATAAAAATTTGTGCACGGATGTCCTCTTAAGTACTTTGTTGTTCAGATCCCAAGTGCTTGGTTTAGCGCTCCAAAAACAGCTGTTTGATCTCCCAAGGTCAACCAGCTGGCATGCCCACCCATATCTGTCAGAAGTGAATATATAGGCATATTCTTTAGATTTTACTTAGAAGAGACTGGGGAGAAGAGAGTTGGGAGAAGGGAGAAAAGAGAAGAGAGAAAATAGAGAGAAGAGAAGACTAGAAGAATGTAGACAGAGTGCAGTAGAGTAGAGTCAGAATTCTGCAGTCGAAGGAGAAGTATCCAGTGAGAATCAAAAGTGTGAGAGTCTGAGAGATTAACAAGAGTTACACAGAATGAAATAAGCTTGAATGTAAGTGGAATTGTGTACTGGAAAACCTAGTAACTATATAGAAAACCCAAAGACTGCAGCGCTAAAAGAGTCTTTAGTCAAGAGTCTCCTGCCACTGGCGGGAGAAGTTTGCCTATTAGCATTATTTTACTAAAGATATGAAATACTTTATTTTGTTATAGAAAATACCAACCGACTTTTTCAAACGAGGTAGCTTGATATTCTGACATGTCCAATCCGTTGATCAAGGCTGTTGTGACTACTCTTATTCAAGTGGTGCTAATCTTCGATCATCACAGCGTTCAAGCAGAATTTAGTGACACTTGCGACAACTCCACCAGTTCACTCTCATGCATTCACACATATGAGCAGCTTTATCACAGTTTAACAAAGTCAGATAACAGTTTTAACATTGAGTCTGCCTTATATCCATCCAAGAAACCCTCTTCTGTTCGTGTGTTTGTGAATTTACATGGTCCCAACAAAACAGGTTCACCCATTGCAAGGTACACTTGGAGCGTATCTTGTCTGTATGTTGCTATTCCTGATGTCTTCCTGGAAATTGTGTCACTCGGATCAATCCTTGTCAGACATCGGACAAAAGAATTGAACTTAACAATTCCACATTTCTGTTGCAATGTGTCGAAAACAGAGGATGAAAGAAAGAAGACAATAAACGATATGATTGAAAATGTCCTCGCTGCGGTATGAACAATGATTTTTTTTTTTTTTTTTTTTATCTCTAAGAAACCCCGACTCAAAACTGCTTAACCCAAGCCGAAATGAGTATTCGTAATCCTCTGAGAGTAAGCATTCATCACAAGCAATGCTCTCTGCGACAAAAGCAATCGCCTCCGTTATACTAAATAATTTAATATCGTTAATGAAACTCTTAGAAGGGTTATGAATACCTATCGCAACCGTTTAAACTGATCGCCAAGAGTTTGGAAATAGAGAAGTGAAACTTTGTACCTTGTAGGTTGCAGACAAGCGGCTAGGTTGCTATGGTTACTGATTCTGCCATATTAGATGAATTATTTGCCGAATCTTTGTTGGTGCTCATTTCAGCTTCAAGATCTGGCCTCTTCACCAGGAATAAGGAATCCAGAACTAAACAATGCAGAGTGTGTTATCGAGGGCCATGGTACAGATATGCAAGCTACAGGAAGAAGTCTCGAAATCAGAATAATGATATGGGGTTCTTTCTGCTCCACCTGTGCAGCTTTTGATCCACTCTATGGGATGATAGTGGGATATGTGGTGCTTTTGAAGGTAACAAATAGCCCTGAATATAAGCCTATGCTATGTTTAAGTGTTTTGGTGGGAGTACCTGGTTCATTTATCTGGTTGATACTTTTATCTGTTGTAATTTATTTCTCTGTGAGAGACGGACCACTTTTCTACCTGGATATCTTACTTGTTTTGATTCCCGTTTTGTATTTTATTACTCCCCTCTCAAAAAGAGTGAGGGACATCTGGAATAATTGTAAGAGCTCTGATCCAGGTCAGATGAACAGCGGCTTTATGTGGTTTCAGAAACTACTTGCCCCTTTAAGTGTTATTTATACCTGTTTCTTCTCCTGTTGGATGCTCATCGGCATAATGCTTAACCCAATTTGGGGTTTGACAATTGCACTAGCAGTATGTCTTGTTATTTCGTCTTTCAATTATATAGTCGGCGGCTACGTAGTCGTTAGACAAACGCAATGTGATGAAAGCATGTATCAGTCTTTTCGTAGAAATTGGGTACTTAGTTTTCTGGCTCTCATATTTTTAACAATTGTTGTGATTTTTGCCGGACAATCGTTTAATGGCAGAGAAACCGCAGATGGACTATTCAAAACCGCCCTTTTTACCGCTCTTGTTTTTTTTACCTCGTGGTTGTCATGGAAGAGGCTTTTCAGCCAAAAATCAGAGAGGAGGGAAGCCCCAATGACAAATCCACTTGACCTTCTTCCAGATATTTTTCAAAACCTAAGTCAAGATGTTGAAACGGGGCTTAATTTCAGAGGAACATCTCCCCACAACTCATTTCGAGAAAGCATGGAGGAACTCCAGCCTTTATTCAGTGATTTCGATGACTCACCCAGTGATCAAATCCATGCAATTGATTCCTCAGGCAGACGAGAAACCTCCGTGTAAGAATACGAATATTTTTTTAGCCCCAAACTCAGTATCAAAAAAGAACACACAATTTTCATTTGGAATTTTTTCCCTTTTAACTCGTTAAGGGGACTCCGATATGCAAATAAGTCATTCAATAAGATGTAGACACTGTGGTAATCAGTAGTACCCAATTCGCCCGAGCACAAAACCTTGTTGAAGTAACAATCGCGCGATAAAACGACATAGGAAGGCTTTGTTAAAGTTCATACTAAGAATGGCTGTTTTAAATACCACCTTCCAAGTGATAAAGTAAAATGTACATTATGATATAATATTTTACAGGCTAAAATCCTGTATTTGGGCCATAAAAATCCTCCCCCTTCACACTTTGTTGGCGACCACTGAATTCCTCTTTCTTGACCTCCCCCCCCCCCCCCTCCCTCCGTGACCAATAATGATTGGTCCTCATTAAAGTTTTGGGAAAACCGGAAAAGCTAGTTTGATGTGTTACTATTTCGTGCAGTTGAACAATTGTAGCGAGAGGCTAATTTTAGATCTGAGGAAAATTTATATTCTCAGTCAGGGAGGATGTACCTTTTTGATATTGCTGTTATTGGAGTTTTATATCCTAGAGGTCAATTGTTCTATTTTTTGATAAGTACATAACCTAAAATAATCTAGAAGAACACTTTAAGCTAATCAGTTGAACAAATAGAGCGAGAAGCTATTTTCAGCTCTGAGGAAATTTTATATTCTCAGTCCGGGAAAATGTCCTTTTTTTGATATTACTTTTCTGAGAGTTTTATATCCTGGAACTCAATTGTTCTATTTTTTTTGATAAGTAAGTAACCTAAAATAATCTAGAACAGATCAATTTGAACTGATGCGAGCTTTAACAATATATACATTATATTTGATTTTCTTTGTTTTGTATGAATGTAATTACATAACAATAGGATATGTCACCCAATAAAGTTGTCAATAAAACTTCAAAACCGCTTCAGTGTTCATTTTCAAGTCTATAATGACAAACAGTCGGAACCTAGGATGATGCGAACTAAAACATCACAAAGTCAAAGCGAGAGACGAAGAATTTCAGGGCACTGACAGGGTAGTTATTGAGAGACTTGGCGGGGAAGTGTACCTCTATAGTCGATCCAACGTAAATCACGTAATACGGGAACACTTAGCGGTCTTATCGGAGGGAATTTTAAAACCAAACTCAAAACTTTTTTTTCGTTACTGTGATAGACCTCTAAATTGTCATGTTGGCCTTCCCTCGGGGATGACTCCCTGCTAGAAAGATCAGATTCTGAAAAATATTGAACAGTACTTAATTGGCGACATCAATAATAATTTACTATCAAGTGTTCACACTTCTTCAAAACTCTTCTGAATGTTGCAGTCAATTATGACTTAACATAATTAATTAGTGACTCTACCCAAATCACAGCTTCAACAAATACTTTAATTGATCTTATTTTCACTTCTCTTTCCTCCGGTTTGTCTCATGTTAGTGTAACCGATCACAGTTTAGTTTAGTTTACTTTACGCGTATCGGAAAATGTCAATTCCCCCTGTGTTAAAAGGAATAAAGTCCATTAACTACAGACAATTTAAACTTTCCAACATTATAAATTTCCGGAACGATGTCTTGAGACGACTGTGGGGATTTATCAAAGAATTGAATGATCCTAATGAGATTTGGCTTAATAGAAAGAAAGTGTTTGCGCTAAACACGCACCACTTAAAACTAAACGTACACGTCCTACCAAATCACCATGGATAACGACTGTTTAAAATCAAAGTGCTCTGTGGATTATGATTATGAGTAGATTATGTTTAATGTTATCTGGTTTAGGGAATTTTGTTTTGTGGTTGATTATCATGTCGTATTTAGAGTACGAGCCGTAGTTCAGTGTTCGCTAATGTAGCAAAGGAAGTAACGTTGGGATAAGATATAAGAAGGCATTACAATTGAAATGATCATGCTATTACATTTGACAAGGGTGGATGATGTCATGTGTTTTAAACATATATCATTTTTGTTTCTGGTTCAAAAGAAAAGGTTGGAAATAAATGTGGGTGAAAAGTGAAATTTACTTTCTATCATTGTAAATATTGGAAAATCAAGGCAATACTGGTTGTTTACCATTTACCACAAATTCCCGGAAATTCCGGTTGAGATGTAAATGGTAAACATTTTTTCGGTTCGTCCCACTGGAAAAATTCCCGGGACGAACGGAAATTCTGAAAAGGTAGTCCCGTTTTTCCGGTTAGGACGTTCCGAATGGAAATTCGTTTGCCATTAAGGAGTTTCTTGAGTTTCGTACTAGTTTCAGGCCTTTTGGCCTTTGGCCGAGCGCAATCGCTTCAACAACAACAAATATGGCGGGTTCACAGCAAATGGGAAATGTGTACCAGCGTTCATGTTGCTCTTATTCGTCTCCAATTCTGGAAATATTTCTAACACATAGCTGTTCCTTGTGTTTAAATGGCGAGCAGACTTAAAATCGCTAATTTGTGTCCAAAATCGAATGGCTGTCAAGTTTTGCGCTATATTTTATTCTCCCGCGAAAATAATTGTAAATTTTTATACACAGCTGACGTATCAACTGGGCTATCAGAAATAGCAAATCTTAGCCGATCAGTTTCTCCTGCTTGGCGCGACAATCCGAAAATTTTGGGGCAAATGGTAAACGACCCGTACCGTGTTTACCGAAGGAAAATTCCAAACCGAAATTTCCGGAATTTTTTTATAAATGGTAAACAACCACTGTCTTAGTGAAAACATTAATGATTCCCTCTTTATCAAATGAGACAAACGGGAACGAGTTTCGAGTGATATAACAAAGCCCAGACTGCCACCGTCATTTTGGATTTCCGCCTGGGTAGATTTTGGTTATGTGCTAGGCAACGTATAATCAAGAACAAGAAATTTCATTTCAGGCCTATTTATCAATTTTGTGGTGTATAACTTTCGCATTTTAGTACGTAATACTTAAAAGAAAATTGTTCTTAAAAACTCACTGAAAATCGGTTGCCAAAATTATTTGTTTAGGTGTTATTCGATTTTCGTGTTAACCTGTAATTTCGTCAATCGCCGGCACCTTTTGTTGCTTCACACTGAAAAAACACACGATACAACATGTAATAATCGATTTTGTCCCCAATCTCACGCCATAACAGAAAAAGCTTTTGAACACCTGTAAACTCCGAGCGCTTCGGAGTAAGTGATATTTTTAATGAATCTTCGGATTGTTTTCAAGTTCAAGGATTGTAAATGACAATTTTATGAAAAACGAAGGTTGTTCTCTTATTTCAGTGTGAATCCTCGCACGCCTGCCAGTCGCTGGCGCTGCTTGTTGAAACTAAAACGAAAAAAAAAAACTCTTTTAAGATTATCATTGGCTTCTTTTTCACCCCACCACTATTCTTAGCAACAAAGGTCGCCATTTCGTTTGTTTATTACTCGCCAAAAACTATCAAATGCACTCAAAAGCCTAAAATCGAAAAAAAGTTTACAGGAATCGACCTTGGCCTTCCCTCGGGGTAGGCTAACATGAGCGAATGAAATAAAAGAGAATGACTTTTAAAGACCGGCTCAAGAAAAAAGCTGTCAAAACCCAGAACATGTCTATTTGGAATGAATTTCGAAAAGTAAAAAATCAATGAAATCAGGAAATGAAGGCTGTCTATTATACAACAACGCCCTTAACAAATATTCTAGTGACCAGCGCATGAACTGGAAAACTAACAATAAATTAACATCACGTAAGTCCAACAAAACACTGCTTAATGGAGAAAAATAGCAAGAGCAACATCAAGCAATCAAGTAGAAGCTGCCGAGATGCTGGAGGCTTATTTTGTCGAACTGAAATTGGCCCAAGCCTGATTAAAGATGTAACAAATGTCGCCATACCCTTCTTAAATTTTCTTTCAGCAACTTCTAAAGAGTTCGTCTTCTAAGAATTTCTTTTACGCAAGTTCTGTTTCTCTTTTTTAAACTCTGTAAATCAAAAGCGACTGGATTAGACAGTATCTCGGCAAAATTGCTCGGAGACTGCTTAGATTTAGTCGCTGAATCGCTTACATTAATATTTAGTCAATCATTATTAAGTGGAACTGTTCCTCAAGAGAGGAACTCCATTGCGTAAAAATTTTGGAGAACGAAATGACCCCACGAATTATCTACCAATTTCGGTAAACCCCACCGTGGCCAAGATCGAGTGGTTCGGGTTCGAGCCTTAGCCGGGGTCATTGTGTTGTGTTCTTAGGCAAGACACTTTACTTTCACAGTGCTTCTCTTCACCCAGGTGTACAAATGGGTACCAGCAAATATGCTGGGGGTAACCCTGTGATGGACTAGCATCCCATCCAGGGGGGAGTAGCAATACTCCTAGCCGCTTCATGCTAAGGAAACTGGAGTTAAGCGCCGGCTCCACGGGCCACTTGGGCCCGTATAAAGGCTTTACTTTTTTACCACCTTAGCGAAAGTATTCGAAGGCTAGGATCATTATGATCAACTCTCAATATCTAACCAAAAATAATCTTCTTTCCCGTTACCAATCTGGTTTTCGTTCTTTACATTTACTGTAACCGCTTTGCTTGAGGCTACGGACAGTTGGGCAATGAACATTGATCGTGGTCACGTCAATGTCGCTGTTTTCTTAGACTTGAAAAAAGCTTTTGACACCGTTACCTATGATATATTGTTGGCGAAATTACATTACTATGGTTTACGCGGTCCCTATCACGACTGCTTAGCTTCGTATTTAAACAATCGTACCCAAATTTGCAAAACTAACTGTTTAATGTTCAGTCCTAAATTAGTGAAATGTGGTGCTCCTCAGGGCACTATTAAGTCTAGGACCTTTACTATTTCGATTATGCATCAAGTGCATCAGAGTGCTTACTTTTTTTTCAAAACCTAGTCTGTATGCTGACGACACTAGTTTATACCATGCAAATGGAGACTTAAAGCGTATTCATGATTGACGATTTCAATAGGATCCACCTATGGCTAGCTGCTAATAAAATCACCCTTAACTTAACAAAAATTGAATTCATGTTACTTGCATCGAGGCAGGGGCTACCAACTATCTCTGAAATACTATATTTCATGATACATGACCATCCAGTGATGCAGGTTCCTTCCACGAAATCGCTTTGCGTGGGTACATATTGATCAAAACTTAAACTGGAATTGTCATATACAGAGCGTTTGTAAAAATATTGCCTCTACCTTATATGCAATTAAAAGAATAAGGCATCTTCACTATGTTTTAAAGACAACGAATGTAAATGCCCCTAATCTCGGAATCAAGGCCAGACCACAGCGGCGGGAGCTACGTTCCTTACTCTTTGCGAGAAGTGCGTGGGCTCTTTAACTTCCCCTCCTAACTAGTACCGAGAAGATGCTGTAGACGAAGCCTGAGGTTTATCGTCCTTATCCGAGAAGACTAGGATATTTAACCACTGCAGATGTCATGGAAAAGGCAGCACATTCTCCTCAGTTATTTTAAGAAGCTGAGTGTTGGTCCGGTCTTTCAAATGTTTATCGTAAAAGACACATCGATGGTCAAAGATTTTATATCGTTTCTGACACTCACAGAATTAAGTAACAATGCTCAACCAATGCTAGATGAGCATGATGCGACAAACTTCAGCAGAAAATATAAAAACCGAAAGCAATACTACTCTATTCTCTCGCCGCTTTGCGGCTCGGTAAATAACCACCAGTGAGTAGTTGTTAAATAATTAGGTATAATCAAGGTTAACAACGTTTAATAAAATTTAAGAATAAGAAATACAAATTGATAAGTTAATTGTAATCGATAGATAGAGAAGTGATATTCAGTTTATTGATAACTTGCGACTAAAAACTTGAATTACACGATTTTTACAAAGGATAATATCAATAATACCATTAAAAGGAACTATCAATGGTTTAAAGCAAGTTTGTATAAAAAATTTGTTTGTATATCGGTTATGTTTGTAAATAAAATGTCGATTAAATATAAAATTCCAATAAAATGGTATAGGCTCTAAGGGTATTAAAAGTGGTAAATCTGTCACCTTGTTGCCTTGAACACGGGCCTAAACTTCCGTTTGTCTGTAAGGTTCTAAGTACTTGTGTTAATCATTGCATCAATAAAAATAATTATTGTATACAAAAGTTAGGGCTGTACGCAAGAGGCGGCTAGATCCCTCTGGAAGGAGGCTCCGTAGGGTTTTGACCGCGCGAGATATGGATGCGAACATAGCGCGGGCTTTGGGAATGTCAACAAAACTGGCAGCTCGATATGATCGCACGATTGTTATTTCAAAAGGTGTATAAGACAATGCAGTTTCTGGTAATGAACTCAGCAACATACCCATAATAAATTCATGAGTCTTCTTCACCTGAAAAAGGGGTCGACAGAAAAGAAAACACCGGGCGAAAGAATGCGAAAGGGCTACAGATTCGAACGTTTGCGTATGCTCAAAAATCGATCTTGGCGAATTCCAATTTAATGACATAATGATTTGAGAGAAAGACGTAAAATATTTTGAGTGGAATTCATCGTGTTTCCTTCTGTAGAACATTTAATTGAGTTTGTCCTTACATTTAATTGAGCGTTTAACATATTTGTGCTCTATCTACCGCTAATTAATGAGAAGTTCATGAGACCCATGCTAAGTTAGAGGAGGAAAAAATATGCAAGAAGCGAAGAAACTATACCTTTATAACCCCTATTTTTTTCTAAGTAAACAAAAGATCGGCAGGACAAATGTCACAAATTGTAAAAACTGTGGAATATTTCATCGAAGCGTATTTGAGAAAATCAAAATCAAGGCCAAATTACCGCTGGTGAGCACCTTCCTTTGCAGCGCTTAAGCTCAAACACAGAAACCTCTATGTGAATATTAACAACAGTCCTACGCTCGTGACAAGACGAATAAAAACATATTTCTCTAGTTCAACCTTTGTTTACTAGATTCTGGTAACAGTTAGTGATCTCGTAAAATAGGTTGCGGTTTTTCATCGCGGTAAATAACACTTTCAAAAGAGAATACAATCGTTTGTCTCACGATGTTGTCACTTCGGATGTGAATCACGACGTTTCGACAGCATATATACTTATAGTCTTCTTCTAGCGAAGATCTTCAAAGATTTTCCATGAAAACACAACGCCGACGTACGCATCGTAATCAGGCTAAAACTTCATTGAGCCACCTTAAGTAGTTAGTTCATAACAGCTAATATTTGCGCGTTAACTGTTCCAAAGTTTGAACGCCGCGATGGTGAACGAGCAATCACTGAGTAACTAGAGTTGTAATGTTTGGCTGATGAAAAAGAAGTTTGTCCTGACTCATATTTTTTCTTTCACGCCTTCAGTGAAAGGATATATTATTCTGTTTTTCGCGTCGAGTAAAGGTAACTAGAAATCCAATATTTTGAGACTGTCCATCGATTCTCGATATTCTTAAAAGTATACTCTTAAGTGCAAGAAGGCAAATGGCAAACGTGAAACAAATATCCACCGAAAACTGTAGACTATATCTGCACATTACGCTATCTTAATAGAGAGCCACAATTAACGTCATTCTAGTTAAGTCACTGCACTATATTCAGCGATATGTGCGGAAACAAAAAAGGGCTGTGCTACAGTTAATCCTTTTGAATCCCTTTTTTTGGATCGATATTTAAGTTGTGATGGAAGACGTTTTCGGGATCGTATTTGACTTTCAACGCCCTGATTCTTTCATGTTCTTCTTCCGCCTCAGGGCCATATGGGAAGATACCATATTTGGATAGTCGATTGTCCATACTGTCCACCCAGGTTTTCACATCTTCATAGAAATTGGAGTCAGGTGTCCCAGCTACAATTCCAATCCAGTATCTGTTACGTGTAAGAAAAACAAATCGTGGCATTCAACATCCAAGGATAGAGTTGAAAAATCTTAACGAGGTTCCCTTAAAAGCCTTGTAGTCACAATAGGCCGGTTATTTACACGAGGTCTAACCCAAACCGCGGTTTCCCGCAAGCAGTGGGCCTCTGGGATTCTCTATAAGAGAGTTGTTTTCATGAAATATATATCCTTTAACTGCTAGCTTTCGGCCCTCTTGACACTGTTCGCAAAAACAAATTTTCGGATAAAAGATTAAGCTAAATTTAAGATAGTTTACAACGCGGTTTTGTTAACAACGGTTAAACTTTGTTAAATAACCAACCCGATGTCTTTACGCACTTATATTTATTTTTTTTACCATCGAAAGCAAAACGATCGAATCAAACATAGTACAACGAAGCAAGAAGGAAGCGAAGCGATCGAAGCGAAACAAAGCAAAACGAAACAAAGCTAGTGTGACTTAATCACGCAGAAATAAACCTGAACTCAACTCAAACAGACGCAAACTAAACCTGACCTGACGATGATTCAAACGTGAACTAACAAAAAATAATTAAAGAAACCCAAATAGACAAAATGCAGATAAGACCTAACATACAAAACAAACAAAAAAACATACAATAAAAGACTAATTATCAAAAGCTAACAGAAGGCGAAAACGAAACTGAGCAAAAAATGAAAACCACGATCAAAGAAATTACGTAATGGCTTTTAATCCAGGCGCCTACGGCGCACGGCTAAAAAAATACGGGTGAGATTCTTGAATGATTCAATAGTTCGTTGCAGCTACGGAATCTGCCCAGAGGTGACATAAGTAGTGGCGATTTTGGCATCTTTTGCCACAAAAAAAATTTGACAGAGTAAGCCAACGTATTAGCAGCGATGAGAATCTATTTCGTCCTAAGAGTCTTTTCAGCAACTAAGTAATAAGATAACTCATCGGTTCAGACATAGAAAGATGCAAAATGGTCCTGATAAGTATACTATTATTTTTGGCAAGTAGCAGACATGATGGTCTTCTCGCAACGATAGCAACAACGCGGCGACACACCTCTACGCGTTGCTAAATAAACACCAAAGGTGTAACCATAGATTATATCTCGCGCACACTGTCTTGCAACAGTGCAAACAAAGCATTAAAAATTGCAAGAAAAACTGTCGGGGTAACAGAATCTTCTATCAAGTATCATGTGGGATTTTAGACTTCGCCAAACCTCAATCTCATAGGAGCGGTACTTTGGTAAAATTAGGATGTCTTAAGAACACAAAATAAAGACCTTGGCCGGTGCTTGAGTCCGAAATGCCTGGAATGGATAAGCCATTAGACTACGAAACATTACTTACACTAAACACCGCAATCTGCTACATGCTCGCCAGCTATGTAGCAGATTGAAAAGGAGAAAACACGCGACATGTGAATAAGAAAAGTAACTGAAGAGAAAGGTGAGAAGAAGTAAGAGTCTGTCAGTCTATCAGCAAGACAAGAAATGTAACTGATGAAATAGTGATAAACATGTGACGGGCGCCAGAGAAATTTAACAGATGGGAAAAATATGACGAGTTACAAGAGCGGAAAGAACTGTGACTGATGGAAAAGGCGTTATATGTAACAAGCGTCACTGCGTAACGAGAAGTAATACAGTGGCACACAAAAAGGCTGGAAATAAGAGGCAAGACACAGGCGGGGAGAAAGGCGCAGAATGGCAAATCAAAAGCGGTTTTCGTTCTTTCGTCTAAACCAAATAAAACGTACAATTTTCACGCTGTAAATTTGATATGAACATTAGTTTAAAGCACTTTCATGACGCATGTGCAGTAGCTAGAAACGATTAAAGCGTGGCACAAGTAATTGTACTAATTTTAACGTAGATTATAGGAATTAGTTTGCGCGTTCAATGATACAAAACCAAGAGCGGCTTTACAGTGATTATCACTTACTCTGCTTGTCTGAAGGGGTATGGGCTACTTTCAGCCGGTATTTCCTTGATTTTCCCACCAAGGCTTGTTATGTAGATGTTACTGCCTGTGATGATGCGTGAATCAGGCGCTTGGTTGACCCCATCAAAGATGATATCAATGCCGTCATCGGTGAGTTCTGTGACACGATAAAGGTTAAGTGTCTACTCAAGCCGAGTGCTTCACCCAGCTGTAGCTTATTCCGGTTTCCATAGCATGAAGCGATTAATGAGGAGTATTACTAACCTTCGACAAAATTGCCCATAGGTGCGTAGTAGGTGATTCCTCTCTGCACCATCCAGTCCCCACTCTTCTGGAATTCGTCCAATGGTAAAGGCTTCACTTTGTTCACTAACGGTTTTGTTAAGTCTGTCAGCTCCATCAGTAGAGCCCCTCCCTCCTTAGGGGAACCAATGAACAAGAAGCGACAGAGAGCTTGCGGTCTAAGGAAAGGATCACGTGACCTTGCCTCAATTTAAATACATCCAAATGAAAAATTGGGGTAAGTTTGTAAAGAAACAGTGGGGGCTGGGGCTATTGCGAGATAATTTGGTGTTACCCCAGCCCCCACTGCGTCAGTGGGGGCTGGGGCTATTGTAAGATAATTTGGTGTTATCAGATGAGCTGAAAATGTAAATTGGCCAACGTAGAGTTTCTAAGCTGGCGTTTCGAGCGTTACCCCATCGTCAGAGCGAATAGAATGAAAAGAATGAATGATTGAATTCAAATTGATTTTTCAAGATGAACATCGTACTTTCTTTTGTCAGTGTCTTTACTGTTTTATCCCTTCGATAATTTACTCTTTTCTAAATTACCTTAAATTCATCCAGTGTGGCCCGCGATAAAATTTTATTAAGTGCTGCTTGCGCGGAGTACATTCGCTAAATGCAATGAATGTTCAATAATATCCTGTGAGGTATGTTTACGGGGTGAGTTTCTTCTTGTTTTCACCGCTGGATGTCTGATGAAGAACTTATTATCTGGTTTTATCTTCACACACCAAAAGGATTTTTAGCCGCGCCAATGTTTTTTCTTACTTAGTAGTACAGGTATTCTGCAAAATGGTGCCTTACTGTTAGGTTTTATTACCTTTTTTTTCCAACATTTTACTGCGTTTTCTTAGTATGTTTAGTCGTCAATTCCTTCTATAATAATTTGTAATATTGTGAAGACACGAAGAGTGAAAAAGTCAAAAAAGTAGGTTTTTCACGAAACTGCATCACAAGAAAAGTTTGTTTCATCAACTGAGTTGATAATGTAAATTGGCCAAAGTAAAGAGTTTCTACAGTTAACGTTTCGAGCGTTAGCCCTTTGTCGAGACATCACCTTTACAACATTTTTGCAATGGCCAAATTACATTATCAACAAAGTTGACACCAAATTACCTTGTGAGATTAAAGTAGTCGTACTCAAATTGAGAATCTTATTTTTGGCTCACTCTTGAAGCACTCACCCGCTTCGCTTGAAGTGCAACATCATATACACAGCCAGCCGATTATCTTCCTTCTCGCGTACAAAGTCTCTGATAATCTTGAAAGCGCTTGCTGCTTTAGACATGGGATAATAAAGATCTCCTCCGATGACAAACTCTGGAATGTCATAAAGTTGATATTTCAAGGACGTAACGACCCTACACAGGACCAACAACAGAATTTGTAAAACCAATGGGAAAGACACAGTGAACAGCATTACGCTACGAGAAAAGCAGAAGGTTGTAAAAGAAGGTAAAAGCTGTCTTGTTATAACTTAAGCGAACTTTTAGAGGATGACAAACTACATTCAAACCTCAGCTTCCCGTGAGTTGATTTTGTCATACAATGAGTTATCAAACATTTGCACCAACACGTATCATTTCCGTATTTTCAGATTTCTTTCAAAAGACTTACAGTAAACCCGTATTCTCCTTGCGGATAATAGAAATGTTATTGCACTTTATGTCATATTTTGGAGCTTTCGCAAACGTAAGTGACGGACATTTGCTTTAAATCTATGACAGACTGATATTTCCATCGAACGGTTTTCCAACTAGCAAAAAAATGAAATAAATTCTTCTTAATTTAGAATTAAGCCTGTATATAAGGTACAATTAACAATGTGATCTTGAAGATTACCCAAAATTGAATCCACAACCTTTCATTCCCCAAAATAGTTCTGGATCTTCATTCTCACTTGCTCTTATAACATCTCCAGAAGACGTGACCAGTTCTGTTGAACAAAAACATAAACAACATTTCCAATTTTGTGGAGTGCTATTTAACAACTTGGATAAGGTAAATACTTTCTTCAAGTTGTTGCATGGTACAGTACAAAATTATTTGAAATGCACTTGTGTTACAAGACCAGATAGCCAAATTCTCTCTTTGACAGTAGCAGGGTTTCAAACGCGACGTTTGACAAATTAGCCTTGGGTCTTTCGTGTGGCTCTGGACTCGGAAAATTAATACATTTTTTTTCCAGAAAGGTCCATGATGTGGTGAATGGGAACATAACCTGCTTTTTTGATTTCCTTCATTGTTGCGGAACTGCTTATTCGTGCTTGAATAAAGAACAATTTAATATTTTTTTTCTCTTCAAAACGAGGGTTTACATTTTTGCAAACCCATCTAATTCGTCTATTTCTTTGTTAAAGATTATATGATACTACAATCAATGATGATAATTGACCATCAGAATGATGAGAAAATTTCAAGCCAAAAAGAAATTTGAGTCACAAACATACAAAGCAAATATCTCATATTAAATTTCTGAGGTTTCCAAAATCGAGACTTACCAAACTCTAAACAATTATCTGCTGTACAGCCAAAGGATCTGCTCAGGAAACCTGTTCCCCCAAGCAAAGTGTACCCTGCCACACCTAGTTGAGAATAACTACCCAGGGGTGTTGCCAGTGAATGACGTACTGTTTCCTTGTCAATATCACTCAATTTTGCACCAGCACCCACGACAACAACCTGAAATTGTGAAATATGATGCAGGTGAGCTTCTTCAGGGTAATTACAGTTGTACCTGGTTGGTATTAGGAATTTTGTAGGTCTAACTCAAAAAGTGCAAAACTTAAATTACTCAGTGTACAAAATTTTTTTGCACAATCACAAAATTGACACCTTGTGAAATATGCCTACATCATAAAAGCAGTGTTCTCCTTTTCAGGTGGTAACTGGTAACATTTACCGCCTGTAGAACCTCTTATTACTGTTTAAAATTGCTTGGAATTCTTGAAAATTCAACAGGTAGAAGGATTGCTTTACTAGTTTGAAAATTTATTTTACCTGTCATGCTTAAAATAAGGGAGAACACTGTAAAAGTCAAGAGATAAAACAGTTTCAAAGATCGCAAACTCTAAAATTTTATTTCTCAGAATTTGGCTTGAGATAGGTCAAAGGTTATGTATTTTAAGCCTAAGAGCCTGTAACTTCACCAAGCTCCTAGATAGGAATATTTTGGACACCTGCACGAGTCTATTCTAGTTTTGTTATGCATGCAAAAAAACAGCAACTTTACACAACTATCTTGAGTTAACAAATATGGTCACAAACTGTTCCATAATTATGCAGTTTTATGTCACAAGGAAGGTTGCAATGCAAGGTTAAGTTAGTTAAAATAGGGATGTTGTTAGTGTTTTGCCCTTTTTTTGTTTCCATTATAAGAAAATGTTACATACCTTTCCTAATAATGACAACCTAATGTTCATTCTCAGTTGGAAATGTATGTTATTTTGTTAGAACTTATGGTGTGTGGTATGGCTGAGTATTTCCTTAAGTCAGAATACAAACAACAAGTTAAAATACTCAGCAAAACCAAACACCAAAATGTCTTGTAAGTTATATACTATCCAACTGCATGCAGTAGAGTATAATTAGATGCAAAGTGTGATTCAAGTGCAATCCAAATAACTGTAAAATATTGTCAGGTATAAGTACTCAATTCACGTGTTATTTATACTCTAGTTAGTGCAGTAGGACTATAACAACACATACCTTCTTTTCCACATCCACTGTTACACTGTTCATGTCAGAAAGATTAATAACCACAGCATCATCAGCCATCGTGAAATCACTGTTCTTTGCAGCACAAACACACATGTCCAACTGCAAAATATACCACAAACATATTTTTCAAGCAAAGAGGTGTAATAATGACATAAAAATTAGTGGCATGATTTCAAATCCTAACAATTAAATACTAAACAAGGAGTTGTAATGAAAAAAAGCAAATGTATAACAAAGACTGCAGATCTTGGCAAACAAAGAAAATAATGAAAGGCAATACCTCTAGCCTATTTCTTTGATTTTCATATTTCCCAAAATTATGTCATCCATAATGACAAAGTAACACATTGTGAAGTGTACAAATCTGACCCTTTAACCTCTTTGAGTGACCTCCCTGTAATTTCTCCTAACAGTATCAAGCTGAGTTAAACACGGGAAAGAAGGAATTGATCGCCAACTAAAGAAGCTCTTGATTATATTCAGTGAATACTCTTTGTCAGTACCATGGGGAATGTATGGATAAATGTGTTAAGAAAACATGAACACTCAGAGTTAATGTTAGGCAATACAGTTTCTCTTTCAATGTACAGGTCATAGATAGTCATCTGTTGCAGAAGCTAAGCATAGCATTATTTATTTACATGGTGCCTGTATGCATTTTGAACAATGTGCAGCAAAATGTGCATTTTATGCATGTTTCAGTATTTTTTCTTGAAGTTATTCATTCTCGCAACTTTGATTTGTGAAACATTACTTTGTGTAACAAAGGATCAGTCCAACACCTGAACCACTGTTGAGAGAATACCTTTTTTTTTCTAACAAAAGTGACATACAGGTATCTAAATGTGAAATGATAGAAAACAAAAATTGTTCTAAATTTGACAAGGATTATGTCCCAAAGCCCAGTGAAATTTGTAAACTTGGCATTTGGAAACTGTTATCCTGTGTTGGTGGGACAGTAAAACATTAGCCCTTCCACATTTGCTCCGACAAAGGGCCGAACTCAGTTGATAATAGTTAATTAACCTAATTTACAATTATATTTTCATTCATATTTCAATTTATCATGATAATTCATCTCAAGACACAATGTAATTTGTGATAATCCTGATTAGCATATATTATCATTTTTCTGGCACAGATGAGAAGAGCAGAGAAGGGTGCAAGGTGCAGGAAGAGTTGTAGGATCATAGTTTCTAATTTGCAATTGTTAGTAGGGTGAGGTATTGACCCGTTCATGCCTTAATATCAGTATGCATATTCTCCATACAGGTCTCGGTACATTTTCCACCGTACTGGCCATGAGAATTTGTTTGAAAATTAGTAGCTCCTTTTGCTGGAGATCATTTCTTTCTTTCTTATGACCTTCATGTGTAATTCAGGAGTGATATTGTCTGGGGAAATTAGATGCTGGACACTCTAGATCTTAGGGGTTCAAGGATTGAGTTGTGGTGTTTCCTTTTCTTTGTGGTTTTCATGTCCGGCTTTGGTGCATTTAATTTTCCTCAGTCGTACAAACCGTCTTAAGCATATTGGCGCTAAATAAATGGTACAGAGGGTTGGCTACCGCGCCCTGAAACTATACAGGTATCATTACTTTGTGTGCACGTTCGAGAAGTGGAGGCAAAACTCTAAGCGTAAAGTTGATTACATAAATCGCAATAGATTTTCCTCCAGTATAAAGGTGTAAACGGAATAAATTTCACCTATAACTTTTTCCATTACCTCGTTTTTTACACAAAACTTGACAGTGTTCACGACATCTTCCACAGTCGCTACACGGACAAACGCACTCGGTTTGCGCGTTCGAATAGCGGCATTCCATGTTTCATCAACCTCCCGTTGATAATCTTTCGCATTTTCTGATCGAACAATGACACGCCCGGAAAGAACAGCTTTCAGAGGAGAAAAATCGACCATTCTGGACAGCGCCCGAACGAAACCTCCGCCAAATTAACTAATAATTTAATCAGGCGTTATTACAAGGCATAGCAAACTAATTTAACCATCAAGCATCGCGCACCTGTTTTCCCGCCCCCTGCCGCAATATAGGTTTGCCATGAAAATGGTATCGGCGCGAGCTGTGAATTACTCGGATGTGATTATGTTTGAAATAAGAAATCAACAGGAAAATTTAGTTCAGAACGGAATTTTGAATGCTTCTGGTTTTCTTTGGACCAATGATGCGAAATTAAAATGAACTGGAGCACGTAATCGAGACCTTGGTAACCGCGCAAAGTTGCGAAATTTACCGGTAAAATTACATGGACATGATCTGAGAAGAACTAGCTGACCGCCGTGTGATTTACCGAATACTTTAGTCAAGGAATAGAGGAAATAAGTAGTATTGCCGTTCACTTGAGAAACATTTAAATTGTGAATTTAGTGATCGAAACCTCCACACGTGAAATCAAAGAAAAAACGTGAACAGTTGATTTTACGTAAACTTTACTCACGAGTAAACAAAATTTTACAGTCACGTGCATTACCTCACGCGATCTCCTCATCGATCTCAAGCACAGGTTAAGTTATCTTTGACCCAAGGACAGCTACTCATGCTTAGACGTGGCGTTCCTTTACAGTCGTTTATCTATAGCGTCCGACATTTTGGTGGTGTTATCTCCTCGCAAGCTAATGGTTTTCTAAGTCCTTGCGGTCGTAGGAAATCACAATTTACAAGAGCAACTTCTTCTTGCTGTTTAAATAATGGTAAAGACAGGGTAATTGACAAGTCTGGGGACTCTAGATCGAGAGAAAGAGGAGAATTGCAATGGGAAAAACTCTCTGATGATGAGAAGAATATTTATCTTGCTCATAAAACTGCATGTATGGTAAGGACAGAACATTTGTAATGTCATCTTGGTTTATAAGGATGGTTGTAAGATAGATAAATTGCCAATTAGTACTTACTGCAATCATTTTACAAGAGATAATTTTCTTTGTGTGTAACAATTAGTCATGAACTGTAATCATCCGGCTGAGACAAGTTCTGAATGACTGTTGTTATTAACAGTGACAATGTGATTGTCATTAACATCAGTTCATTTCTAGACTACTCTTGCCAAAGTGATCACACTGACAACTCAAAAGCATCAAAGAATAGTTGTGTTTCCATACTTCCCTATGGCTAGGGGAGCACATCAGGGAGGTTTCGTCCAGGAATGTCACTGATGGCATGTGCTCTTCAAACCTGACACTGTTTTAGACAAAATACAGGACCATTGATAAAAGGATCCTCAGGTGGTAAACCCTTTACACCCTAAAATTATTTTCTGTATTCTCCATACTGCTCCCTATACATTTTTTAAGGTGTTAACAAAGAGAATTTGTTTAATAATCAAGAGCTAGTGATCATTTCCTTTATCCTCATGACCTTAATGTGCAATTCAGGAGTATAATATTATAGGGAGAAATTAGATGCTAGTCACTCTTAGGGGCCAAAGGGTTAAAACCCCCATTTATGAGACTATTATTGCTTTTTTTTTTAACACTTAAACTCTAATGGTTGACCAATAGAGAATTTCTCCTTATACTGACAATACAATTTCAAGCAGACAAGTGATGGGTATAAAGAAAAACATCAATGGGAAATTTTTTTTCTATCTCATACCAAATTCTCCAAACTCACAACACAAAAATTGTATGACGGACAATAAGAAGAATTACCAATGAGATCTTGAGAGTGAATGCTCTGTAATAAGGGTGAAGAAATTGTGTAAATCTATAGAATATTTGCGGTATACATCTTTCTGGTATAGATACTTCCTTTGCTGGTCTTACTGGCTGCATGCATGTATGTGTGAACCAGCTGATACATGATGAAGAGTGGCTGGCAACCTCACTGTAACCAGTGTAGGAAAAAATTACATATACAATTGTGGCATTTAAATCTCACGGAGCCACCTGACACATTTAAACAAGATGATTAATATGACATGGTCAGAGAATGCTAATATCGCACAGGTGCATCACACCACCAAAATGGTTTAATACTTCCAGTTCAGAAAAATATTAAGATCAAAAATCAGAATGATGAAATGTTTTTCCACAATTGGCAGTAATGTTATAATCTGATTCGCCTATTTGCCATTTGATAAGAAAACTGACAACATTGTTCATGTCAGTTTCTTATGCTTATGCTTATTGTATTGTTTTTAGCTCTAGGGTATTTAAGGAAAAATAGCAAACAAACTTGATCTAAAAGTGGGATAAGAGACTTAATATACCTCCTTTTTTGTAGGAAAGAAAAACGTGAAAAAGTGAAAAATAAATGTAAATTACCCTTTCCTTTGTGTGGCTAAAAAAATTTTAATGTTACTGTCAGGAAACTGTTTCAAAATGTACTAACCTGGATGTATTGTGAGAAATTAAACCAACCCTATTATGTTTTTTTGTGAGCGGTCAAGGAAAAAAGACCTTTTTGAGGCAGGACACTTTTCTGGCGTGAAAAGGTAAGTCACGTCGAAAGCCGAAAGATGGAAGGTACCGCCTTTATAATCAGCAAATATTCACCTGGGAGACTGGCCAAAGTATAACACACTTAAACATAACTATCTTCCAAGGATTGAAATTAAATTACAAATAAGCGTTGCGAGCGTGAAGCCAACGAACATAAAAAGCGCATTAAAAAAATTATCGACAAGAGCAGATGATCTACAACTTGTGTTTTTGATATCGCCATCAAATGAACTTCATGAGTTTTTTTTTTTTTACAGTACACCTAAACAGTTCTAAACCTTAAGACAAGCGCCACAAAATTTTTCTTTGTCGTTTGAAAATCATTGTGGCTGAATTAATAGTGATTATTAATTTGAATTGAACTAAAGGCAATGATGCCTTTTTAAACCTATATTTACCCCCCAATGGAACATCTTGTCACACCCCTAGCCGAGTGCCACCTGGCGACTCGTCGTCGGTGAACCACCAAAGTACAGCGGAAAGCCAGTCCCATATCAGTGATTCGTGCAATCATCAAACCCAACCAAATGATTCCTTAATAAAGGATAAAGAAACTATCGAACTTTGAGAACTCCAACCTCATAAAATGATCACAGAAACCCCAGTGTAAGAATAAGAGTATTTATTGGCTCCAAATTCAGGAGCACACACTTTTCTTGTAGAATTTTTCCTTCTTTTAAAGTAGAGATACTTTACACACTCAGAATACCATAGTGCACTCTTTTCACAAAGAGACTGACGCTTCTTATCATTGTTATAATTATTTTCCAAGTTAAACCTGGAAAATTTTCTTAGGGTTGTGACCAGGAAACTTTTCAGAGTGCTTTGTGTACCAATCAAAAAGTTATACTAAAAGAAAAGCAATTAACTGCAAGTAAATGAAGGACAAAGACGCTACTTTGTGGCGAATTTTTCAAATTTTGCCACTGCCTCATACTTGTGATTTCAGACCAATTTTTTTCTTCCTGAAACTGTCTTTATTGACTTTTAAATCACATACAACAGAGTAATACCAACACTACGTAAAAACACTTACAGTAACTACGATACTAACAGTGCTTACGTTACTTACAATACCACCCCTATTTCTATTTATACTTATCAATATTCACGTTTAAGACTACTTACAAGAGGATTTTTCTCTTAAACTAGCTTAGACTACAAATTATGATGCTTACACTACTTGCATTACGAATTTTAAATCAATAATTAGCTTACTCTACATACTAAACAATGTTTACTTTACTGGGTGAGGCAATGACAATTTATGAGAGGTAGACTACGGTGCAACACAAACAAAATGCAGATACTTCAGTTGCATTTCTGAGCTTAAGTTCGTTAACAAAAAACACAAGGTAATGCGACTTTGAATGAGCCAACTACATATTCCCTTCGTGCGGTATCAAAATAGATAAATAAATAAATAAAAATAAATAATTAAATAAAACAAAATAGATAAATATGAAAAACTATTATGATAATGGTTCTCATCTTTTCCTGAAGTCTTGAAGTTTCTTATTACTTGAGGCAATTCATGAACCTTTCAGTCTCCTGTTTAGCGTCTACTTTGTGTGGAAACTGATTAAATTTTGGGACTAATTTGTTTCTTCTGCAATCCCATATACATAGTTTACCCAGAATTATCAGATAATTTAATATATCTTTTCTATTTAAAATGCCAACTAAAACATCTTTGAGAGATAAGCTTATATTTTAACTCAGAAGATTAGACCACTTATTGCAAAACCTCTTCCAAACGGCGTGCACATAGAAGCAGTCATAAAAAGATGGTATACGTCCTCTTTGTAAGTTGCGCAAAAGAAACTCTTCTCTGAATCAATTAACCCAATTTTGAATGATATGGTATTTGTAAACAGAATATTATTTAATAATTTATACTTTGTTTGTAATCAGCACAGAATAAAACTCTTTTGACTTAGCTGCGTAAGTGTCGAATTCAATTGCACTATACTCTGTTCATTTATCATTTATTATGGTCACTCGTGATATTTGAGAGGATTTCAATTGCAACCATCTACCGATCGGGCAGTTACGAAAACCTCCAAAACACCCAAAATTGCAGCATAGCCATGCCAATGTATAAGTCTACAATCGTAGAAATGTTGAGAATAGCATAGGTTTCCATTTCTTATAATTTGCTCTTAAATCAAGAACGAATCGTGTAGGTAGCTTACAGTGTTAATTTGATTGTTCTGAGTTGATCATCCTACAGCTATTACAGAGAAGTGATAAGCAGTTTATTTATAACTTGCGATTAAAAACTTGAATGACACGTTTTTTACAAAGGATAATAACAATAATAACATTAAAAAAGGAAAGGACTATCAGTGGTTTAAAGCAAAAATGTTTGTATATCTGTTACGTTTGTAAATAAAATATGTCGATTAAATATAAAAATCCATTAACCTAGTTTAGGCATCAAAGGCATTAAAAGTGATAAAACTGTCACGAAATTTTTTTGTCTTGAACACGGGCCTACACTTCCGTATGTCTCTAAGGTTCAAATTACTTGTGTTAATCATTGCATCAATAGAAATAATTTAAGTATATAAAAGTTAAAGCTATGCTTATGGCGACTATAGGCCTCTTTAAGGAGGCTCCGTAGGGTTTTGACCGTGCGAGATATGGACGCGAACATAGGGCGAGCTTTTAGAATGTCAATTCAATTCAATTCAATTTCAATTCAATTTTATTTAAACTCACACGAATACAGTGTATTAGAGAAGGTTATAATTATTACAGTAGTGTTACAAACATCAATGTAAAGAATACAGTACAATAAGAAAACGAAAAAACAAACCAAAATAATTTACAATTCATTGCCACTAAGGATATCTAAGAAATAAAGAAGGACAGGAAGAAAAGAATATTTAAATACTATGTTAATTGTGTGGAGTTCGGGACACCCAAATAGTTCTAAGAACTTATCGAGTGGGTGTCCCAAAGCAAATAATTAAAACAAAAGGAATACAGTGTTAACAACAATTTAAATAAATAGAGAATAATACATGGGCGCGCGTAGATATGGAATTTCTCTTCGAGTGTTTAACTCGATAGCTCACGAGTGAGCGCAGCGAACGAGTGAGATGACGAGTTGAACACCTCAGTTGTCACAAACACAAACCTGAACTGGACATTAAAAAGTTTTGTTGTAGTTTTAACCTGTAGCTCCGTGATTTTATCGTCATCGAAACTCCACTCTATTCTAAGTTAGAGAAGGGAGAAATATGCGAGATGCGAAGAAACTATGCCTTTATAACCCCTATTTTTTTCCAAGTCAAAAAAAGATCGGCAGGACAAATGTCACAAATTGTAAAAACTGTGGAATATTTCATCGAAGCGTATTTGAAAAAATCATAATCAAAGCCAAATTACCGCTGGTGAGCACCTTCCTTTGCAGCATTTAAGCTTAAACACAAAAACCTTTATGTATATATTAACTACAAAAAACAACAGTTCGACCCTTGTTTATTACATTTGGGTAACATTTAGTGATCTCTTAAAATAGGTTGCGGTTTTTCATCGTGATAAAAAACGCTTTCAAAAGAGAAATTTAATCGTTCTTCAGGAGGTGTTTGAAGGAGCTTACATTAGCGGCATTTCTGATATTTGCGCCTAAACTATTCCAAAGTTTGAGCGCCACGACGGTAAACAAGCAATCACCGAAAGTAACAAGAGTTTGTAATGTTTGGCTGTTGAAAAAGGAGTTTTTCCTGGGTTATATTTTTTTCTTTCACGCGTTCAGGGAAAGGATATATTATTCTGTTGTCCGCGTCGAGTGAAAAGGTAACCAGAAATCCAATTTTTTGGGACCGTCCAAACAGTCTCGGAAAGAGCACAAGTTTGGACTGATTAGTACAAGAGGAGCCACCCTGTGCCAAACAATGCCAATTTTGTGGTATCCAGTCGTTTCGTACCTACGGTCGTTTCAGTCTATTTGTACCCAGTTTGAGTCGGTTCGTTCCCAAACCGCTGGTCGATTCGTGCCCGTCCCAGTATACATGCATTCTCATTCATTCGCAATACCTAACGAGCGAGAGCGTGAATAGAAGTCGATTGTTGAGTACGAGAACTTTATCATTGACCACAAGCAAACTTCTACTGTCTATTGAAATGGGTACGAATCGACCAGCGGTTTTAGTATGAACCGACTCAAACTGGGTACGGAACGACCATGAGTACGAAAGTCTACGAAACAACTGGATACAGATATTACCGAAACAGGTAGACTGTTTTTTCGGAGACGCACGAAACAGTTGCCGCTGGAGAGAAACTTATTTGAATTAAGCCCACGTGATCTATCCCTGACGCCTCAAACGTAAGCCCACGTGATCGCATTCCTTCACCTTGCTGAGAATAAAGCTATGGCGGGCTGTTCCATAAACAAACAAGGAAGGTCTCATATCCGTGGTAAAAGCGTAGACGATAGCCTAAGATGTGTGATAATCGATTCGATTTTAGCTGAAGGTGGGGATCCAACATCCGGGTATTTTGGAGGGCATTTCAAGGAAGTTACCGATCGGTACCGAGTCACGAGTCAGTTTGTTTCAAAATTATGGAAAACGTTCTGCGAAATTGGGGATCATTTGTCCGCAAAAAGAAATCTGGAAAACCCTTATCACCTCAAGCCAGAGGATGTGGAAATGAGATACTTTCTAAAAAAGGAAAAACCTACAGGTCAATCAAAGAAGATCTCGGTACGTATTGTACTTTAGTTGGAGCGACATCAGTAGCTGCAATTGGAAATGTCTTTAGAAATAAAATACCCGAAGGACCTTTCACAAGAAAGCGAATGGTCAAACCCTCTTTAGAAAAATTCACTCTACAGAATCTTGTTTATTGTCAGCATTTTATTGATTACCCCCAGAAAAGATTAAGTTTTTCGATGAACCTGGAATTCATTGTGGAATAGGCAGTCCTGTATATGGCAATTTCCCCAAAGGAACACCAGCTATCGAAATTAAACGCGGTAACTAAAATTAACACGCGGTAACCACTTCCAAGTGGTTTGGAAGTGGTGCAGTACGCAAATACAGTAGAAGGAGCTTCAAACTCCATTCAGTTATTAAACTTTTTTGGAGAAGCAGGCAAAGTTTCAAATTTAAATGACAGTCAGGCTATAGAATTCGGCGACATATTGCTATGGATAATTGCGCCATTCATCGGTTCGAAAGGGGACATATTTTACAAAGATGTCTTATGCAGATAGGGGATCTATTATTTACACTCTGTCACTGTCACCCGAGTTCAACGCAGCTGAATTTATTTTTGTAAACTTAAAACTGTCTTAAGAAAGGACGAATTTGGACTGACGACATGTTTGGTTTTCACAACTTCCTTTTGTAACTCAATAAATTTACAGAGAATTGTTAAAAAAAAAACCATTCATGTGTTAACAAGAAGTAAAAAGAACTTGCTAAAAGTTGAATCATTGTTAACGTAAATTGAACGCAACAATAAAGGAAACTTTTCTAAGACATTTAAGTCTACTAAATAAATCAAATTATAGCTCTACGTGCACGCGTGTTGTTACTTTTCTCACGGCTGAGAATACAATTAAGTTATTCTTGAATTTCGACTCGTGTACAGCCAACACCTTAGAGGCTAGGTTTACTACGAACATAAGAAAAAGCCTTTTTAGGGGCTTTTCTTTTGTACGTAGTAAACTTAGAAATGGATACTTCGCCAAAATGGGGTCTTTTCAACATAGTTAGCAGTCAGACAGCAAGCGATGCACTGTGGAAGTAAGGTGAGGTATTTTTATTAAGAAATTGACCGTATTTTTCATTCCTAAGAACGGTCGTAAATTTTCCCATGCAAACTCTTAAGACTTCGCCATGACTCTTATTTCACAAGATGATCATCTCCCAGCTGGAGCTTGGGCCACCTGTGGTTGATCGAAGTAGATCGAACACAATAGAGTGAAAGTTATTTTAATAATAACCTTGGTAGAGATAAAGCATCAATTACATGGCAACGACGCTTCGAGAAACCACAATCAGCATGAAGTCGTCATACTGAGCGTAGCGAAGGCACGTCGTGAAGGTAAAGTTGGTTTCTAAGAAAATACATAAAAAAAAACTTACATAAGAAAAAGCCCTTTTAAGGGCTTTTCTTTTGTACATAGTAAACCTAGAAGTGAATAACTCGTCAAAATGGGGTATTTTCAACATAGTAAGCGGTCAGATAGCAAGCGATGCACTGTGAAAGTAAGGTGAGGTATTTTTGTTGAGAAATTGACCGTATTTTTCATTCCTAAGAACGGTCGTTAATATCCCCATGCAAACTCTTAAAACTTCACCATGACTATTATTTCGCAAGATGATCATCTCACAGCTGGAGCTTGGGCCACCTGTGGTTGATCGAAGTAGATCGAACACAATAGAGTGAAAGTTATTTTAATAATAAACTTGGTAGAGATAAAGCATTAATTACATGGCAACGATGCTTCCAGAAACCACAATCAGCGAGAAGTCGTCATACTGAGCGTAGCGAAGGCACGTCGTAAATTCACTTCTGAGGCTAATTCAGCGATTTCAGACTGCCTTTAGTTTCATGAAATTGAATGATCACCCAATAAGAAAGGACTGAGCTAAATTTGAAGTATCAGGAACGACACATTGACAAGATCTAGGCGAAGGTAAAGTTGGTTTCTAAGAAAATACATAAGAAAACGTACATAAGAAAAAGCCCTTTTAAGGGCCTTTCTCATGTACATAGTAAACCTAGAAATGGATAACAAGCCAAAACAAATTCTTTTCAACAAACTAAGCGGTCAGGTAGCAAGCGATGCACTGTGGAAGTAAGGTGTGGTTTTTTTATTGAGAAATTGACGGTATTTTTCATTCCTAAGAGCGGTCGTAAATGTTCCCATACGAAGCGACCACATTGACAATATCTAGGCGAAGGTAAACTTTGTTTCTAAGGTCCGTTTACCGCAAAAACCAAGACTACAGTGAGTTTGTTGCGGTTTGATCATGGTCTACTATTTCGAAAATAATATAATTGTTGTTGATCGAACTCGATCAAACAGTAGAACTCATTCTGGTTCAGTTTGAGTTTTATTGTGTTCTGTAAACGAACAAAGTCAAACGGCTCCACAATTCAGTCTTCTAGTAGAAAATGAAAAGTGGGAGTGAAAGTTAAATTAGGGATAAACCTGGTAAAGAAAAAGCTTCAATTGCATGACAACGACGCTCCGAGAAACCACAAACAGTGTTAATTATAGTCAGTTCAGTATGGTTCAATTTTTCGTTAATATTTTAAAGTATTTAAAGTATGAATTCGAATTCCGAATTTATTTAGGTTTGACCTGTCGTGATGAGTTACCGAATTGTTACAGCCTTTTCTAACTTCCTCAAATGGACATGCTTAGTTTGTCAACTGACCTTGCTTTGGACCCACACGAAAGTTCTTGTTTTGACTGATTCAGTCAGAGGTTGAATCAGTTAAAAGGAGGCATTATGATTAAGTACTTTTGTTGTTCAGATAGAAAGTGCTTGATTTAGTGCTCTAACACAACTGTTTGATCTCTCAAGGTCAGTCAGCTGATTACATGACATTCTCAGAAAATGCATTACAACAGGGACTTTCCCGAGGAAATGAGTCATCAATGCCGTTGATTTCAACAAGTACCTTTAGTGCCAACTGAGGTCTTTCAAAGTTTTTTTTTTCAATCCATAAATGCAGAAAACGTCGCAACAACTCGTGCCGATAAAATACGAAATATACGTTCACACGATTCTCTATGCATATAAATAGAGGGGGTGAGTTTCTAAAGAGACTGTGGTGATGCGTCGGTGGGAGAGTTTATCAGGGTAATTAAGTGTTATCAACTGAGTTGATTCGTGCCCGTCCCAATGTACATTCATTCTCATTCATTCGCAATACCTCACGCACGAGAGCGTGAATATAAGTCGATTGTTCAGTACGACAACTTAATCATTAACCACTCTAACCAGTTTTAGTCAAGCGAGTAAGATGCAAGCAAAATTCTGGTGTTTATCGGGAGTGGTACGAATCGACCAACGGTTCGGGCATGAACTGACTCAAACTGGGTACAAAACGAGTGGGTACGAAACGACCATGGGTGTGTTTTCACTAGGACAAGTTTGACTAGTTAAAGTCGGAAAAAGTCCGGAAGTTCAGTGAAAACAGCTTGTCCTAAGTTAAGCGAGTTAAAAATGCAAGCTGTTTTCACCTGAAAAAACAAGGGATTATCTCGCCTTTATGACCGGAAATTCCTGCAGAGTTATACTACCTCGCGAGATGGTATAACTTGTCTTGGTAAATGCCGCAGCCAATCACATTGCCGGTAGTGACAGATGCCTGCCAAATCGTGAACTTCAGTTTAATCGATTTAAAAGGAGCTGTTCAAACCAAAACTGTGGTCTTGGATAAACCCACAGTCTTGTGGTTACGGCGATAGCGGGTGTTTTGGATTGTCCGGATTACCACAATCCGTTGCGTCCTCTCCATTCCTCGAGACATTAGTCGCATCCTCTGAAAGAAACGTCGTCTCCTTCGAAGAAATATGGCGAGAATCAGCACAAGAGAAGTCATTAAAAATGCTTCGTCTCCCGCCATTTTTTTAAAGTTACGCGCTTTTGTAATTTGAATCTTCTGATTAAACGGCTTAAACTTTACAGTGAAAACAGATGTCAAGTTTAACTAGTAAATGTCGGTCTGTAAACAAACACATAGAAAGAATGTTCAGCTAGTTAATCGGCCTAGTGAAAACACAGCCCATGAGTACAAAAGTCCGCGAAACGACTGGATACGGATAAAAATAAGGCGTGACACATACACCATATCATGTGATCTGTACTCCTCCCCCTGGCTCTGTCATTCGTTATCATAAATGTGCCAACGTTTTTAAATCCTAAGATTCCTGTTTGGCTACATGCTGAGGTGGATCGCGTGGAAATATCTACTCTACTTGAAGGTACCTTCCGCTAGTTAAATCAGGACTTCCTTTAGACAAGGGTATGTCAATGTATCTGATTTCATCAGCGATACAGCCATGCATTTCAGATATTTGGGACGCTACTTATTAGCAATGTCTTGTTATTGATCCAACTCGATGGAACACAATAGAGCTCATTCTAGATTGAGTTTTATTGAGGTCTGTAAGCGAACGAAGTCGAACGGCTTTTTTTTTGACGGGGGTATAACAGCAAAATGTGTCGAAATACGAGCAGTTTTTGTAATACTATAGCAGACTAGTCATATGATCTCACAGCATTTTTCATTGCATGACATTCTCAGAAAAACAGGAAATCAATCATGCATTACAACAGGGACTTTCCCGAGGAAATGAGTCATAAATTGCCGTTGATTTCAAATCAATTGATTGTCGTATAACAGGATGGTGTCTATAGGACGAAAATTTGTGCTTGATAATTCAGTTTAACTTTAAAATGGCTGCCAGTGAAACTGGTATATCTGATTTGTTCGATGACATAGATATGGAAGAGACGTGTGACACCGGTTATGAAAAAGATGTTGACGTGGCAATCATTAGTGGGTTTTATTACCAAAAGGTAGCCTTTGTGAACGGCAAGGTCTGGTTACTTGCTGACTATTGGATGAAGTTGTATTCAAACAATTGTTAACATTGAACTAATCATGACAACAAAGTTGAGGAAGCTAAGGCTATTTCAGCAATATGTAGATTGCGTGACCAAAGAGTTAAGGAGCATTCCTGCCTTCGAAATGACTCCGGGTCGAACAGCAGAACTTTTTCAGAAACAAATAACATAGTTATACCCAGTTTTGTTAAATTTCTTTGTCTTTTATCATTTGAAGCCTGTTTCTGCAGAGATATTATTCACCAGTGCCAGTAACGGTATACGATTAAAGACTTTGCTGGTCTCTCGCATACGAATCTTAAGTTTCTGCCCATTGTTCTGCAGAGATATTATTCTTGGATAATGTGTTCACTTGTGATGAAGTCAAGGAAGTGGTCGAGCTATGTGGCTGAGACATACATCCTCGGCACACTACGAGTTTCAACTTCAGCACCTCCTCCATACATGTGAGCGTGTTGCCTGACGACATTAAATCTATATCGTGTTAGACCAGGAATCCAACTCTGTAACGTTCGATAGTTAACTTTGTCAGTAACAATGGATAGGATTTTCCTACGTGTGCTCCAGTGGCTCGCGTTCTTGTAGCAACTTGGTACTCTGTCTGTGCGACGTCGTTTGATATCACTAGTTTATTCAAGAGGAATTCAGCTTTCCCAGGTGCAGTTTCTTCTAGGGCTGCTATCACGATTAGATTGCTCACCATCTTTAGATCCTTGACTGTAAGCGTTAGCTGATCAATCTGTGACTTGCTTTCAAAACTCTCTCTGCATTTTCTACAGATACCTGTGCAATGGTAATAGAAGAAACAGTGATGAAAACGATAACGGTAATGATAATGACAATGATAATAATAATGATGCTGATGATGTTTATGATGATAATAACGATAATTATGATGAAGACGATGACGACAACAACGATGACGAATAAAATGACTTTCAGTGAAAGTTAACTTTGACATGGAGTTCTTCCTTCCCATGATCGAAAAAATGACTACAAATCGTGGGCAAGTAATGTCGTGACTGTTTTTTTCTTTTTTGGAGTTGCGTGACTGATAACCTCGTTTTGAAATTGTGAGCCTCGGTTCCAGTTATGTACCTCGTAAAAAAATACGTATCGGGGACGTTTTTTGCGAGAGCAGAGATTTTGAGTTGTGTTTTCCTAGTGATTTGAGTTTTCACTTTGTGAGAATTAAACCTTTAATTCGAAACGGAAATTTGGTTCCCACAGTAATACGGAAAAAACAAACTTGGCCTAGCCCGTAGCCGTCAAACCTTCGACGTACTTAATTCAAGTTATGAGTTCCTATCATCCCTAATTTGGACCTGAACCAATTTTAAGACTCAGGTAGCCAATAATTTATGTTTACTGAAAAATTGCATTTCTTAAAAAGCACCAATATCTGAATACATAGAGCACATATATTACACAACAACTATCTTTTTTGAAATAGGGTTCATGAAAGCCATGGCTGAACCCAGAGGTTCAAGGACGCCGGTTCTCTGAAATATAATTTTTGATATCGCTCTACTAACGCCTCTGTCTCCTCCTTCGCCATCCAGTGCCAAGCTCAGAACGGTGGAATGGACAAATTGTTAAGGCGTTTATATCCTTTGCACTCATGTAAAAAATACCTGCTCGGGCAAGGATGAGTTCACTCTCGTTCTCAACTCCGGCAAAACACCAAGCACTTTTATGACCCTGTACATCCTTAGTGCACGACACCATGGGAACCACCTCGAATAATTTACTCCTGTCTCGTCGGTCGTACGAGCAAGCACTTCCAACTCTAAACTTTAATGAGCAAGAAGCTTCCATTTCATTCACAAGCGAGACTTCCGATTCAGAAGGGACGGGAAATAATTATTTTTCTGAGTTTCACGTGAGAAAAATCGAATGGATCAATGTTTATTAGGTTCTGTTAATTTAATTAGTTTTCTTGCTTTTAAATAGAAAAGTCAACAAACATCATAGTTTACTCACGCGGAAAAGAAATTAACACGAGTACAAATTAAGGAAAACTCAGAGCTAAATGGATATCTAGACTTATTATTCCTTTTCCTCGTATTCGTGCCTATTTAAATGCCGTCGACCGACCCCACTCGTAGGTGTAAATTATTCTGTCACACGAGTACGACGACTCGTACCGCAATTATGCAAACTAGGTCACACAAGCCCTCACTTAACTCCTGCATGGGCCTCTGTAAGGTAACATTTTGTGGATTTTCGTTTACCGTAGGCTAATTAAAAGGCACGGGTTAGCAAGTCAAACAAGGGGCAGAAACTTAAGATTCGTATGCGAGAGACCAGCAAAGTTTTTAATCGTATACCGTTACTGGCACTGGTACATAATCGTACTAGACAGAACGATGGCAGAATATCTCTGCAGAAACAAGCTTCAAATGATAAAAGACAAAGTAATTTTAAAAAATGGGTATAACTATGTTATTTGTTTTTGAAAAAGTTCTCCTGTACGATTTTGAGTAATTTCAAAGGCAGGAATGTTCCTTAATTCTTTGGTCACGCAATCTACATATTGCGTGATTTTATGCCTCCGTGTGCTATTTTGAAGAGTTTCCTGCGTCGCGAGAAAACATTTGCCCAAAGAAAACTTTACGTCATTTTAAAGATCATTCCTAAAAGCTTCTAAGCAACCAATTCTTACACAACTTACACTTTACAGAAGACGAAGAGTCTATAAAAGAGCACACGTTAATGAGATTTCCCTAGACGTAATATCTTTGAAATGCAAAGCGAGCCAAAGTGTTCAATTTTTGACCTGTTATGACCCGATCCATCGATTCTGGAGGTGAAAGCGAAAAGTTCGTTTTTCTCGAAAATAAAAACATATTTGAGGAACAAAATACACAGTCTTTCTTGTCTTACTAGGTTCTACTTGTGTGCAAAACTTGAGACAATTTGAATTTTTGACCCTTGCCATAAAAATTTGTGCACGGATGTCCTCTTAAGTACTTTGTTGTTCAGATCCCAAGTGCTTGGTTTAGCGCTCCAAAAACAGCTGTTTGATCTCCCAAGGTCAACCAGCTGGCATGCCCACCCATATCTGTCAGAAGTGAATATATAGGCATATTCTTTAGATTTTACTTAGAAGAGACTGGGGAGAAGAGAGTTGGGAGAAGGGAGAAAAGAGAAGAGAGAAAATAGAGAGAAGAGAAGACTAGAAGAATGTAGACAGAGTGCAGTAGAGTAGAGTCAGAATTCTGCAGTCGAAGGAGAAGTATCCAGTGAGAATCAAAAGTGTGAGAGTCTGAGAGATTAACAAGAGTTACACAGAATGAAATAAGCTTGAATGTAAGTGGAATTGTGTACTGGAAAACCTAGTAACTATATAGAAAACCCAAAGACTGCAGCGCTAAAAGAGTCTTTAGTCAAGAGTCTCCTGCCACTGGCGGGAGAAGTTTGCCTATTAGCATTATTTTACTAAAGATATGAAATACTTTATTTTGTTATAGAAAATACCAACCGACTTTTTCAAACGAGGTAGCTTGATATTCTGACATGTCCAATCCGTTGATCAAGGCTGTTGTGACTACTCTTATTCAAGTGGTGCTAATCTTCGATCATCACAGCGTTCAAGCAGAATTTAGTGACACTTGCGACAACTCCACCAGTTCACTCTCATGCATTCACACATATGAGCAGCTTTATCACAGTTTAACAAAGTCAGATAACAGTTTTAACATTGAGTCTGCCTTATATCCATCCAAGAAACCCTCTTCTGTTCGTGTGTTTGTGAATTTACATGGTCCCAACAAAACAGGTTCACCCATTGCAAGGTACACTTGGAGCGTATCTTGTCTGTATGTTGCTATTCCTGATGTCTTCCTGGAAATTGTGTCACTCGGATCAATCCTTGTCAGACATCGGACAAAAGAATTGAACTTAACAATTCCACATTTCTGTTGCAATGTGTCGAAAACAGAGGATGAAAGAAAGAAGACGATAAACGATATGATTGAAAATGTCCTCGCTGCGGTATGAACAATGTTTTTTTTTTTTTCATCTCTAAGAAACCCCGACTCAAAACTGCTTAACCCAAGCCAAAATGAGTATTCGTAATCCTCTGAGAGTAAGCATTCATTTCAAGCAAT
Source organism: Pocillopora verrucosa (assembly GCF_036669915.1). NCBI lineage: Eukaryota > Metazoa > Cnidaria > Anthozoa > Scleractinia > Pocilloporidae > Pocillopora > Pocillopora verrucosa. The sequence goes on along the minus strand of NC_089315.1, from coordinate 22,726,923 downwards.
GCTCTCTGCGACAAAAGCAATCGCCTCCGTTATACTAAATAATTTAATATCGTTAATGAAACTCTTAGAAGGGTTATGAATACCTATCGCAACCGTTTAAACTGATCGCCAAGAGTTTGGAAATAGAGAAGTGAAACTTTGTACCTTGTAGGTTGCAGACAAGCGGCTAGGTTGCTATGGTTACTGATGCTGCCATATTAGATGAATTATTTGCTGAATCTTTGTTGGTGCTCATTTCAGCTTCAAGATCTGGCCTCTTCACCAGGAATAAGGAATCCAGAACTAAACAATGCAGAGTGTGTTATCGAGGGCCATGGCACAGATATGGAAGCTACAGGACGAAGTCTCGAAATCAGAATAATGATATGGGGTTCTTTCTGCTCTACCTGTGCAGCTTTCAATCCACTCTATGAGATGATAGTGGGATATATGGTGCTTTTGAGGGTACCAAATAGCCCTGAATATAAGGCTATGCTATGTTTAAGTGTTTTGGTGGGAGTACCTGGTTCATTTATCTGGTTGATACTTTTATCTGTTGTAATTTATTTCTCTGTGAGAGACGGACCACTTTTCTACCTGGATATCTTACTTGTTTTGATTCTATTTTTTTTTTTTATTATTACTCTCCTCTCAAAAAGAGTGAGGGACATCTGGAATTGTTGTAAGAGCTCTGATCCAGGTCAGATGAACAGCGGCTTTATGTGGTTTCAGAAACTACTTGCCCCTTTAAGTGTTATTTATACCTGTTTCTTCTCCTGTTGGATGCTCATCGGCATAATGCTTAACCCAATTTGGGGTTTGACAATTGCACTAGCAGTATGTCTTGTTATTTCTTCTTTCAGTTATATAGTCAGTGGCTACGAAGTCGGTAAAAAAACGGTAGGTGATAAAAGCAAGCATCGATCTCTTCTTATAAATTGGGTATTTAGTTTTGTGGCTCTTATATTTGTAACAATTGTTGTGATTCTTGCCGGACAATCGTTTAATGGCAGAGAAACCGCAGATGGAATATTCAAAACCACACTGTTTACCGCTCTTGTTTTTTTTACCTCGTGGTTCTCATGGAAGAGGCTTTTCAGCCAAAAATCAGAGACAAATCTACGTGACATTCTTCAAGCTCTTTGTCAAAGACTAAGTCAAGATGCTGAACCGGGGCTTGAACCCCAGCCTTCATTCAGTGATTTCGATGAGTCACCCAGTGATCATGATCCCTCATGGATTTGGCATGAAACCACTGTGTAAGAATACGCATACTTTTTTGTCTCCAAACTCAGTATCAAAAAAGAACACACAATTTTCTTTTGGAATTTTTTCCCTTTTAACTCGTGCAAACGAGTTTTTAAGGGGACTCCGATATGCAAATGAGTCACTCAATAAGATGTAGACACTGTGGTAATCAGTAGTACCCAACTCGCCCGAGCACAAAACCTTGTTGAAGTAATAATCGCGCGATAAAACGACATAGGAAGGCTTTGTTAAAGTTCATACTAAGAATGGCTGCTTTAAATACCACCTTCCAAGAGATAAAGTAAAATGTACATTATGATAGAATATTTTACAGACTAAAATCCTGTATTTGGGCCATAAAAATCCTCCCCCTTCACACTTTGTTGGCGACCACTGAATCTCTCTTTCTTGACCTCCCCCCCCCCCCCCTCCCTCCGTGACCAATAATGATTGGTCCTCATTAAAGTTTTGGGAAAACCGGAAAAGCTAGTTGGATGTGTTACTATTTCGTGCAGTTGAACAATTGTAGCGAGAAGCTAATTTTAGATCTGAGGAAAATTTATATTCTCAGTCAGGGAGGATGTACCTTTTTGATATTGCTGTTATTGGAGTTTTTATATCCTAGAGGTCAATTGTTCTATTTTTTGATAAGTACATAACCTAAAATAATCTAGAAGAACACTTTAAGCTAATCAGTTGAACAAATAGAGCGAGAAGCTATTTTCAGCTCTGAGGAAATTTTATATTCTCAGTCCGGGAAAATGTCCTTTTTTTTATATTACTTTTCTTAGAGTTTTATATCCTGGAACTCAATTGTTCTATTTTTTGATAAGTAAGTAACCTAAAATAATCTAGAACAGATCAATTTGAACTGATGCGAGCTTTATTTAACTTTTAATATTTGATTTTCTTTGTTTTGTATGAATGTAATTACATAACAATAGGATATGTCACCCAATAAAGTTGTCAATAAAACTTCAAAACCGCTTCAGCGTTCATTTTCAAGTCTATAATGACAAACAGTCGGAACCTAGGATGATGCGAACTAAAACATCACAAAACATCACAAAGTCAAAGCGAGAGACGAAGAATTTCAGGGCACTGACAGGGTAGTTATTGAGAGACTTGGCGGGGAAGTGTACCTCTTTAGTCGATCTAACGTAAATCACGTAATACGTGAACACTTAGCGGTCTTATCGGTGGGAATTTTAAAACCAAACTCAAAACCTTTTTTTCGTTACTGTGATAGACCTCTAAATTGTCATGTTGGCCTTCCCTCGGGGATGACTCCCTGCTAGAAAGATCAGATTCTAAAAAATATTGAACAGTACTTAATTGGCGACATCAATAATAATTTACTATCAAGTGTTCACACTTCTTCAAAACTCTTCTGAATGTTGCAGTCAATTATGACTTAAGATAATTAATTAGTGACTCTACCCAAATCACAGCTTCAACAAATACTTTAATTGATCTTATTTTCACTTCTCTTTCCTCCGGTTTGTCTCATGTTAGTGTAACCGATCACAGTTTAGTTTAGTTTACTTTACGCGTATCGGAAAATGTCAATTCCCCCTGTGTTAAAAGGAATAAAGTCCATTAACTACAGACAATTTAAACTTTCCAACATTATAAATTTCCGGAACGATGTCTTGAGACGACTGTGGGGATTTATCAAAGAATTGAATGATCCTAATGAGATTTGGCTTAATAGAAAGAAAGTGTTTGCGCTAAACACGCACCACTTAAAACTAAACGTACACGTCCTACCAAATCACCATGGATAACGACTGTTTAAAATCAAAGTGCTCTGTGGATTATGATTATGAGTAGATTATGTTTAATGTTATCTGGTTTAGGGAATTTTGTTTTGTGGTTGATTATCATGTCGTATTTAGAGTACGAGCCGTAGTTCAGTGTTCGCTAATGTAGCAAAGGAAGTAACGTTGGGATAAGATATAAGAAGGCATTACAATTGAAATGATCATGCTATTACATTTGACAAGGGTGGATGATGTCATGTGTTTTAAACATATATCATTTTTGTTTCTGGTTCAAAAGAAAAGGTTGGAAATAAATGTGGGTGAAAAGTGAAATTTACTTTCTATCATTGTAAATATTGGAAAATCAAGGCAATACTGGTTGTTTACCATTTACCACAAATTCCCGGAAATTCCGGTTGAGATGTAAATGGTAAACATTTTTTCGGTTCGTCCCACTGGAAAAATTCCCGGGACGAACGGAAATTCTGAAAAGGTAGTCCCGTTTTTCCGGTTAGGACGTTCCGAATGGAAATTCGTTTGCCATTAAGGAGTTTCTTGAGTTTCGTACTAGTTTCAGGCCTTTTGGCCTTTGGCCGAGCGCAATCGCTTCAACAACAACAAATATGGCGGGTTCACAGCAAATGGGAAATGTGTACCAGCGTTCATGTTGCTCTTATTCGTCTCCAATTCTGGAAATATTTCTAACACATAGCTGTTCCTTGTGTTTAAATGGCGAGCAGACTTAAAATCGCTAATTTGTGTCCAAAATCGAATGGCTGTCAAGTTTTGCGCTATATTTTATTCTCCCGCGAAAATAATTGTAAATTTTTATACACAGCTGACGTATCAACTGGGCTATCAGAAATAGCAAATCTTAGCCGATCAGTTTCTCCTGCTTGGCGCGACAATCCGAAAATTTTGGGGCAAATGGTAAACGACCCGTACCGTGTTTACCGAAGGAAAATTCCAAACCGAAATTTCCGGAATTTTTTTATAAATGGTAAACAACCACTGTCTTAGTGAAAACATTAATGATTCCCTCTTTATCAAATGAGACAAACGGGAACGAGTTTCGAGTGATATAACAAAGCCCAGACTGCCACCGTCATTTTGGATTTCCGCCTGGGTAGATTTTGGTTATGTGCTAGGCAACGTATAATCAAGAACAAGAAATTTCATTTCAGGCCTATTTATCAATTTTGTGGTGTATAACTTTCGCATTTTAGTACGTAATACTTAAAAGAAAATTGTTCTTAAAAACTCACTGAAAATCGGTTGCCAAAATTATTTGTTTAGGTGTTATTCGATTTTCGTGTTAACCTGTAATTTCGTCAATCGCCGGCACCTTTTGTTGCTTCACACTGAAAAAACACACGATACAACATGTAATAATCGATTTTGTCCCCAATCTCACGCCATAACAGAAAAAGCTTTTGAACACCTGTAAACTCCGAGCGCTTCGGAGTAAGTGATATTTTTAATGAATCTTCGGATTGTTTTCAAGTTCAAGGATTGTAAATGACAATTTTATGAAAAACGAAGGTTGTTCTCTTATTTCAGTGTGAATCCTCGCACGCCTGCCAGTCGCTGGCGCTGCTTGTTGAAACTAAAACGAAAAAAAAAAAACTCTTTTAAGATTATCATTGGCTTCTTTTTCACCCCACCACTATTCTTAGCAACAAAGGTCGCCATTTCGTTTGTTTATTACTCGCCAAAAACTATCAAATGCACTCAAAAGCCTAAAATCGAAAAAAAGTTTACAGGAATCGACCTTGGCCTTCCCTCGGGGTAGGCTAACATGAGCGAATGAAATAAAAGAGAATGACTTTTAAAGACCGGCTCAAGAAAAAAGCTGTCAAAACCCAGAACATGTCTATTTGGAATGAATTTCGAAAAGTAAAAAATCAATGAAATCAGGAAATGAAGGCTGTCTATTATACAACAACGCCCTTAACAAATATTCTAGTGACCAGCGCATGAACTGGAAAACTAACAATAAATTAACATCACGTAAGTCCAACAAAACACTGCTTAATGGAGAAAAATAGCAAGAGCAACATCAAGCAATCAAGTAGAAGCTGCCGAGATGCTGGAGGCTTATTTTGTCGAACTGAAATTGGCCCAAGCCTGATTAAAGATGTAACAAATGTCGCCATACCCTTCTTAAATTTTCTTTCAGCAACTTCTAAAGAGTTCGTCTTCTAAGAATTTCTTTTACGCAAGTTCTGTTTCTCTTTTTTAAACTCTGTAAATCAAAAGCGACTGGATTAGACAGCATCTCGGCAAAATTGCTCGGAGACTGCTTAGATTTAGTCGCTGAATCGCTTACATTAATATTTAGTCAATCATTATTAAGTGGAACTGTTCCTCAAGAGAGGAACTCCATTGCGTAAAAATTTTGGAGAACGAAATGACCCCACGAATTATCTACCAATTTCGGTAAACCCCACCGTGGCCAAGATCGAGTGGTTCGGGTTCGAGCCTTAGCCGGGGTCATTGTGTTGTGTTCTTAGGCAAGACACTTTACTTTCACAGTGCTTCTCTTCACCCAGGTGTACAAATGGGTACCAGCAAATATGCTGGGGGTAACCCTGTGATGGACTAGCATCCCATCCAGGGGGGAGTAGCAATACTCCTAGCCGCTTCATGCTAAGGAAACTGGAGTTAAGCGCCGGCTCCACGGGCCACTTGGGCCCGTATAAAGGCTTTACTTTTTTACCACCTTAGCGAAAGTATTCGAAGGCTAGGATCATTATGATCAACTCTCAATATCTAACCAAAAATAATCTTCTTTCCCGTTACCAATCTGGTTTTCGTTCTTTACATTTACTGTAACCGCTTTGCTTGAGGCTACGGACAGTTGGGCAATGAACATTGATCGTGGTCACGTCAATGTCGCTGTTTTCTTAGACTTGAAAAAAGCTTTTGACACCGTTACCTATGATATATTGTTGGCGAAATTACATTACTATGGTTTACGCGGTCCCTATCACGACTGCTTAGCTTCGTATTTAAACAATCGTACCCAAATTTGCAAAACTAACTGTTTAATGTTCAGTCCTAAATTAGTGAAATGTGGTGCTCCTCAGGGCACTATTAAGTCTAGGACCTTTACTATTTCGATTATGCATCAAGTGCATCAGAGTGCTTACTTTTTTCAAAACCTAGTCTGTATGCTGACGACACTAGTTTATACCATGCAAATGGAGACTTAAAGCGTATTCATGATTGACGATTTCAATAGGATCCACCTATGGCTAGCTGCTAATAAAATCACCCTTAACTTAACAAAAATTGAATTCATGTTACTTGCATCGAGGCAGGGGCTACCAACTATCTCTGAAATACTATATTTCATGATACATGACCATCCAGTGATGCAGGTTCCTTCCGCGAAATCGCTTTGCGTGGGTACATATTGATCAAAACTTAAACTGGAATTGTCATATACAGAGCGTTTGTAAAAATATTGCCTCTACCTTATATGCAATTAAAAGAATAAGGCATCTTCACTATGTTTTAAAGACAACGAATGTAAATGCCCCTAATCTCGGAATCAAGGCCAGACCACAGCGGCGGGAGCTACGTTCCTTACTCTTTGCGAGAAGTGCGTGGGCTCTTTAACTTCCCCTCCTAACTAGTACCGAGAAGATGCTGTAGACGAAGCCTGAGGTTTATCGTCCTTATCCGAGAAGACTAGGATATTTAACCACTGCAGATGTCATGGAAAAGGCAGCACATTCTCCTCAGTTATTTTAAGAAGCTGAGTGTTGGTCCGGTCTTTCAAATGTTTATCGGAAAAGACACATCGATTGTCAAAGATTTTATATCGTTTCTGACACTCACAGAATTAAGTAACAATGCTCAACCAATGCTAGATGAGCATGATGCGACAAACTTCAGCAGAAAATATAAAAACCGAAAGCAATACTACTCTATTCTCTCGCCGCTTTGCGGCTCGGTAAATAACCACCAGTGAGTAGTTGTTAAATAATTAGGTATAATCAAGGTTAACAACGTTTAATAAAATTTAAGAATAAGAAATACAAATTGATAAGTTAATTGTAATCGATAGATAGAGAAGTGATATTCAGTTTATTGATAACTTGCGACTAAAAACTTGAATTACACGATTTTTACAAAGGATAATATCAATAATACCATTAAAAGGAACTATCAATGGTTTAAAGCAAGTTTGTATAAAAAATTTGTTTGTATATCGGTTATGTTTGTAAATAAAATGTCGATTAAATATAAAATTCCAATAAAATGGTATAGGCTCTAAGGGTATTAAAAGTGGTAAATCTGTCACCTTGTTGCCTTGAACACGGGCCTAAACTTCCGTTTGTCTGTAAGGTTCTAAGTACTTGTGTTAATCATTGCATCAATAAAAATAATTATTGTATACAAAAGTTAGGGCTGTACGCAAGAGGCGGCTAGATCCCTCTGGAAGGAGGCTCCGTAGGGTTTTGACCGCGCGAGATATGGATGCGAACATAGCGCGGGCTTTGGGAATGTCAACAAAACTGGCAGCTCGATATGATCGCACGATTGTTATTTCAAAAGGTGTATAAGACAATGCAGTTTCTAGTAATGAACTCTAGGGTTTATCAGCAACATACCCATAATAAATTCATGAGTCTTCTTCACCTGAAAAAGGGGTCGACAGAAAAGAAAACACCGGGCGAAAGAATGCGAAAGGGCTACAGATTCGAACGTTTGCGTATGCTCAAAAATCGATCTTGGCGAATTCCAATTTAATGACATAATGATTTGAGAGAAAGACGTAAAATATTTTGAGTGGAATTCATCGTATTTCCTTCTGTAGAACATTTAATTGAGTTTGTCCTAACATTTAATTGAGCGTTTAACATATTTGTGCTCTATCTACCGCTAATTAATGAGAAGTTCATGAGACCCATGCTAAGTTAGAGGAGGAAAAAATATGCAAGAAGCGAAGAAACTATACCTTTATAACCCCTATTTTTTTCTAAGTAAACAAAAGATCGGCAGGACAAATTTCACAAATTGTAAAAACTGTGGAATATTTCATCGAAGCGTATTTGAGAAAATCAAAATCAAGGCCAAATTACCGCTGGTGAGCACCTTCCTTTGCAGCGCTTAAGCTCAAACACAGAAACCTCTATGTGAATATTAACAACAGTCCTACGCTCGTGACAAGACGAATAAAAACATATTTCTCTAGTTCAACCTTTGTTTACTAAATTCTGGTAACAGTTAGTGATCTCGTAAAATAGGTTGCGGTTTTTCATCGCGGTAAATAACACTTTCAAAAGAGAATACAATCGTTTGTCTCACGATGTTGTCACTTCGGATGTGAATCACGACGTTTCGACAGCATATATACTTATAGTCTTCTTCTAGCGAAGATCTTCAAAGATTTTCCATGAAAACACAACGCCGACGTACGCATCGTAATCAGGCTAAAACTTCATTGAGCCACCTTAAGTAGTTAGTTCATAACAGCTAATATTTGCGCGTTAACTGTTCCAAAGTTTGAACGCCGCGATGGTGAACGAGCAATCACTGAGTAACTAGAGTTGTAATGTTTGGCTGATGAAAAAGAAGTTTGTCCTGACTCATATTTTTTCTTTCACGCCTTCAGTGAAAGGATATATTATTCTGTTTTTCGTGTCGAGTAAAGGTAACTAGAAATCCAATATTTTGAGACTGTCCATCGATTCTCGATATTCTTAAAAGTATACTCTTAAGTGCAAGAAGGCAAATGGCAAACGTGAAACAAATATCCACCGAAAACTGTAGACTATATCTGCACATTACGCTATCTTAATAGAGAGCCACAATTAACGTCATTCTAGTTAAGTCACTGCACTATATTCAGCGATATGTGCGGAAACAAAAAAGGGCTGTGCTACAGTTAATCCTTTTGAATCCCTTTTTTTGGATCGATATTTAAGTTGTGATGGAAGACGTTTTCGGGATCGTATTTGACTTTCAACGCCCTGATTCTTTCATGTTCTTCTTCCGCCTCAGGGCCATATGGGAAGATACCATATTTGGATAGTCGATTGTCCATACTGTCCACCCAGGTTTTCACATCTTCATAGAAATTGGAGTCAGGTGTCCCAGCTACAATTCCAATCCAGTATCTGTTACGTGTAAGAAAAACAAATCGTGGCATTCAACATCCAAGGATAGAGTTGAAAAATCTTAACGAGGTTCCCTTAAAAGCCTTGTAGTCACAATAGGCCGGTTATTTACACGAGGTCTAACCCAAACCGCGGTTTCCCGCAAGCAGTGGGCCTCTGGGATTCTCTATAAGAGAGTTGTTTTCATGAAATATATATCCTTTAACTGCTAGCTTTCGGCCCTCTTGACACTGTTCGCAAAAACAAATTTTCGGATAAAAGATTAAGCTAAATTTAAGATAGTTTACAACGCGGTTTTGTTAACAACGGTTAAACTTTGTTAAATAACCAACCCGATGTCTTTACGCCCTTATATTTATTTTTTTTACCATCGAAAGCAAAACGATTGAATCAAACATAGTATAACGAAGCAAGAAGGAAGCGAATCGATCGAAGCGAAACAAAGCAAAACGAAACAAAGCTAGTGTGACTTAATCACGCAGAAATAAACCTGAACTCAACTCAAACAGACGCAAACTAAACCTGACCTGACGATGATTCAAACGTGAACTAACAAAAAATAATTAAAGAAACCCAAATAGACAAAATGCAAATAAGACCTAACATACAAAACAAACAAAAAAAACATACAATAAAAGACTAATTATTAAAAGCTGACAGAAGGCGAAAACGAAACTAAGCAAAAAATGAAAACCACGATCAAAGAAATTACGTAATGGCTTTTAATCCAGGCGCCTACGGCGCACCGCTAAAAAAATACGGGTGATATTCTTGGATGATTCAATAGTTCGTTGCAGCTACGGAATCTGCCCAGAGGTGACATAAGTAGTGGCGATTTTGGCATCTTTTGCCACAAAAAATTTGACAGAGTAAGCCAACGTGTTAGCAGCTATGAGAATCTATTTCATCCTAAGAGTCTGTTCAGCAACCAAGTAACAAGATAACTCATCGGTTCAGACATAGAAAGATGCAAAATGGTACTGATAAGTATACTGTTATTTTTAGGAAGTAGCAGACATGATCGTCTTCTCGCAACGATAGCAACAACGCGGCGACACACCTCTACACGTTGCCAAATAAACACCAAAGGTGTAACCATAGATTATATCTCGCGCACACTGTCTTGCAACAGTGCAAACAACGGCATGAAAAATTGCGAGAAAAACTGTCGGGGTAACAGAATCTTCTATCAAGTATCATGTGGGATTTTAGACTTCGCCAAAACTCAATCTCATAGGAGCGGTACTTTGGTAAAATTAGGATGTCTTAAGAACACAAAACAAAGACCTTGGCCGGTGCTTGAGTCCGAAATGCCTGGAATGGATAAGCCATTAGACTACGAAACATTGCTTACACTAAACACCGCAGACCAGATACAACAGCAAAACATACTTAAAGTAGAGGAAACGCAACAATACTTCACATGCGCAGGAAGAAAAGCACCGGTGACACAATAAGAAATGCAACAGATGAAATAACTGGGAACACATGAGACATGCCCGCCAGTTATGTAGCAGATTGAAAAGGAGAAAACACGCGACACGTGAATAAGAAAAGTAACTGAAGAGAAAGGTGAGAAGAAGTAAGAGTCTGTCAGTCTATCAGTCTGTCAGTCTGTCAGTCTGTCAGTCTATCAGTCTGTCAGTCTGTCAGTCTGTCAGTCTATCAGCAAGACAAGAAATGTAACTGATGAAATAGTGATAAACATGTGACGGGCGCCAGAGAAATTTAACAGATGGGAAAAATATGACGAGTTACAAGAGCGGAAAGAACTGTGACTGATGGAAAAGGCGTTATATGTAACAAGCGTCACTGCGTAACGAGAAGTAATACAGTGGCACACAAAAAGGCTGGAAATAAGAGGCAAGACACAGGCGGGGAGAAAGGCGCAGAATGGCAAATCAAAAGCGGTTTTCGTTCTTTCGTCTAAACCAAATAAAACGTACAATTTTCACGCTGTAAATTTGATATGAACATTAGTTTAAAGCACTTTCATGACGCATGTGCAGTAGCTAGAAACGATTAAAGCGTGGCACAAGTAATTGTACTAATTTTAACGTAGATTATAGGAATTAGTTTGCGCGTTCAATGATACAAAACCAAGAGCGGCTTTACAGTGATTATCACTTACTCTGCTTGTCTGAAGGGGTATGGGCTACTTTCAGCCGGTATTTCCTTGATTTTCCCTCCAAGGCTTGTTATGTAGATGTTACTGCCTGTGATGATGCGTGAATCAGGCGCTTGGTTGACCCCATCAAAGATGATATCAATGCCGTCATCGGTGAGTTCTGTAACACGATAAAGGTTAAGTGTCTACTCAAGCCGAGTGCTTCACCCAGCTGTAGCTTATTCCGGTTTCCATAGCATGAAGCGATTAATGAGGAGTATTACTAACCTTCGACAAAATTGCCCATAGGTGCGTAGTAGGTGATTCCTCTCTGCACCATCCAGTCCCCACTCTTCTGGAATTCGTCCAATGGTAAAGGCTTCACTTTGTTCACTAACGGTTTTGTTAAGTCTGTCAGCTCCATCAGTAGAGCCCCTCCCTCCTTAGGGGAACCAATGAACAAGAAGCGACAGAGAGCTTGCGGTCTAAGGAAAGGATCACGTGACCTTGCCTCAATTTAAATACATCCAAATGAAAAATTGGGGTAAGTTTGTAAAGAAACAGCGGTGCTGCGTCAGTGGGGGCTGGGGCTATTGTAAGATAAATTGGTGTTATCAGATGAGCTGAAAATGTAAATTGGCCAACGTAGAGTTTCTAAGCTGGCGTTTCGAGGGTTACCCCATCGTCAGAGCGAATAGAATGAAAAGAATGAATGATTGAATTCAAATTGATTTTTCAAGATGAACTACGCACTTTCTTTTGTCAGAGTCTTTACTGTTTTATCCCTTCGATAATTTACTCTTTTCTAAATTACCTTAAATTCATCCAGTGTGGCCCGCGATAAAATTTTATTAAGTGCTGCTTGCGCGGAGTACATTCGCTAAATGCAATGAATGTTCAATAATATCCTGTGAGGTATGTTTACGGGGTGAGTTTCTTCTTGTTTTCACCGCTGGATGTCTGATGAAGAACATATTATCTGGTTTTGTCTTCACACACCAAAAGGATTTTTAGCCGCGCCAATGTTTTTTCTTACTTAGTAGTACAGGTATTCTGCAAAATGGTGCCTTACTGTTAGGTTTTATTACCTTTTTTTCCAACATTTTACTGCGTTTTCTTAGTATGTTTAGTCGTCAATTCCTTCTATAATAATTTGTATTATTGTGAAGACACGAAGAGTGAAAAAGTCAAAAAAGTAGGTTTTTCACGAAACTGCATCACAAGAAAAGTTTGTTTCATCAACTGAGTTGATAATGTAAATTGGCCAAAGTAAAGAGTTTCTACAGTTAACGTTTCGTTAGCCCTTTGTCGAGACATCACCTTTACAACATTTTTGCAATGGCCAAATTACATTATCAACAAAGTTGACACCAAATTACCTTGTGAGATTAAAGTAGTCGTACTCAAATTGAGAATCTTATTTTTGGCTCACTCTTGAAGCACTCACCCGCTTCGCTTGAAATGCAACATCATATACACAGCCAGCCGATTATCTTCCTTCTCGCGTACAAAGTCTCTGATAATCTTGAAAGCGCTTGCTGCTTTAGACATGGGATAATAAAGATCTCCTCCTACGACAAACTCTGGAATGTCATAAAGTTGATATTTCAAGGACGTAACGACCCTACACAGGACCAACAACAGAATTTGTAAAACCAATGGGAAAGACACAGTGAACAGCATTACGCTACGAGAAAAGCAGAAGGTTGTAAAAGAAGGTAAAAGCTGTCTTGTTATAACTTAAGCGAACTTTTAGAGGATGACAAACTACATTCAAACCTCAGCTTCCCGTGAGTTGATTTTGTCATACAATGAGTTATCAAACATTTGCACCAACACATCATTTCCGTATTTTCAGATTTCTTTCAAAAGACTTACAGTAAACCCGTATTCTCCTTGCGGATAATAGAAATGTTATTGCACTTTATGTCATATTTTGGAGCTTTCGCAAACGTAAGTGACGGACATTTGCTTTAAATCTATGACAGACTGATATTTCCATCGAACAGTTTTCCAACTAGCAAAAAATTGAAATAAACTCTTCTTAATTTAGAATTAAGCCTGTATATAAGGTACAATTAACAATGTGATCTTGAAGATTACCCAAAATTGAATCCACAACCTTTCATTCCCCAAAATAGTTCTGGATCTTCATTCTCACTTGCTCTTATAACATCTCCAGAGGACGTGACCAGTTCTGTTGAACAAAAACATAAACAACATTTCCAATTTTTTGGAGTGCTATTTAACAACTTGAATAAGGTAAATACTTTCTTCAAGTTGTTGCATGGTACAGTACAAAATTATTTGAAATGCACTTGTGTTACAAGACCAGATAGCCAAATTCTCTCTTTGACACTAGTAGGGTTTCAAACGCGACGTTTAACAAATTAGCCTTGGGTCTTTCGTGTGGCTCTGGACTCGGAAAATTAATACATTTTTTTTCCAGAAAGGTCCATGATGTGGTGAATGGGAACATAACCTGCTTTTTTGATTTCCTTCATTGTTGCGGAACTGCTTATTCGTGCTTGAATAAAGAACAATTTAATATCTTTTTTCTCTTCAAAACGAGGGTTTACATTTTTGCAAACCCATCTCATTCGTCTATTTCTTTGTTAAAGATTATATGATACTACAATCAATGATGATAATTGACCATCAGAATGATAAGAAAATTTCAAGCCAAAAAGAAATTTGAGTCACAAACATACAAAGCAAATATCTCATATTAAATTTCTGAGGTTTCCAAAATCGAGACTTACCAAACTCTAAACAATTATCTGCTGTACAGCCGAAGGATCTGCTCAGGAAACCTGTTCCTCCAAGCAAAGTGTACCCTGCCACACCCAGTTGAGAATAACTACCCAGGGGTGTTGCCAGTGAATGATGTACTGTTTCCTTGTCAATATCACTCAATTTTGCACCAGCACCCACCACAACAACCTGAAATTGTGAAATATGATGCAGGTGAGCTTCTTCAGGGTACTTACAGTTGTACCTGGTTGGTATTAGAAATTTTGTAGATCTAACTCAAAAAGTGCAAAACTTAAATTACTCAGTGTACAAAAAATTTTTGCACGACCACAAAATTGACACCTTGTGAAATCTGCCTACATCATAAAAGTAGTGTTCTCCTTTTCAGGTGGTAACCAGTAACATTTACCGCCTGTAGAACCTCTTATTACTGTTTAAAATTGCTTGGAATTCTTGAAAATTCAACAGGTAGAAGGATTGCTTTACTAGTTTGAAAATTTATTTTACCTGTCATGCTTAAAATAAGGGAGAACACTGTAAAAGTCAAGAGATAAAACAGTTTCATAGATTGCAAACTCTAAAATTTTACTTCTCAGAATTTGGCTTGAGATAGGTCAAAGGTTATGTATTTTAAGCCTAACAGCCTGTAACTTCACCAAGCTCCTAGATAGGAATATTTTGGACACCTGCATGAGTCTATTCTAGTTTTGTTATGCATACAAAAAAAACAGCAACTTTACACAATTATCTTGAGTTAACAAATATAGTCACAAACTGTTCCATAACTATGCAGTTTTATGTCACAAGGAAGGTTGCAATGCAAGGTTAAGTTAGTTAAAATAGGGATGTTGTTAGTGTTTTGCCCTTTTTTTGTTTCCATTATAAGAAAATGTTACATACCTTTCCTAATAATGACAACCTAATGTTCATTCTCAGTTGGAAATGTATGTTATTTTGTTAGAACTTATGGTGTGTGGTATGGCTGAGTATTTCCTTAAGTCAGAATACAAACAACAAGTTAAAATACTCAGCAAAACCAAACACCAAAATGTCTTGTAAGTTATATACTATCCAACTGTTAGAGTAGAGGATAATTAGATGCAAAGTGTGATTCAAGTGCAATCCAAATAACTGTAAAATATTGCCAGGTATAGGTACTCAATTTGCATGTTATTTATACTCTACTTAGTGCAGTAGGATGATAACAACACATACCTTCTTTTCCACATCCACTGTTACACTGTTCATATCAGAAAGATTAATTACCACAGCATCATCAGCCATTGCAAAATCACTGTTCTTTGCAGCACAAACACACATGTCCAACTGCAAAATATACCACAAACATATTTTTCAAGCAAAAAGGTGTGATAATGACATGAAAATTAGTGGCATGATTTCAAATCCTAAAAATAAAATACTAAACAAGGAGTTGTAATGAAACAAAGCAAATGTATAACAAAGACTGCAGATCTTGGCAAACAAAGAAAATAATGAAAGGCAATACCTCTAACCTATTTCTTTGATTTTCATATTTCCCAAACTTATGTCATCCATAATGACAAGGTAACACATTGTGAAGTGTACAAATCTAACCCTTAAACCTCTTTGAGTGACCTCCCTGTAATTTCTCCTGACAGTATCAACTTAAGTTAGACATGGGAAAGAAGGAATTGATTGCCAACTAAGGAAGCTCTTGATTATATTCAGTGAATTCTCTTTGTCAGTACCATAGGGAATGTATGGATAAATGTGTTGAGAACATATATACTCAGAGTTAATGTTAAGGAGTACGGTTTCTCTTTCAATGTACAGGTCATAGATAGTCATCTAAGTATAGCATTATTTATTTACATGGTGCCTGTATGCATGTTGAACAATGTGCAGCAAAATGTGCATTTTATGCATGTTTCAGTATTTTTTCTTGAAGTTATTCACTATCCCAACTTTGATTTGTGAAACATTACTTTGTGTAACAAAGGATCAGTCCAACACCTGAACCACTGTTGAGAGAATACCTTTTTTTCTAACAAAAGTGACATACAGGTATCTAAATGTGAAATGATAGAAAACAAAAATGTTCTAAATTTGACAAGGATTATGTCCAAAAGCCCAGTGAAATTTGTAAACTTGGCATTTGGAAACTGTTATCCTGTGTTGGTGGGACAGTAAAACAAGGTAATTTAGTATTATCAACTTAGTTGATAATGTAAACTGGCCACTGTAAAGAGATTCAAAGCTGATGCTTCAAGGGTTAGCCCTTTGTGAGAGCATTAGCCCTTCCACATTTGCTCCGACAAAGGGCCGAACTCAGTTGATAATAGTTAATTAATCTAATTTACAATTATATTTTCATTCATATTTCAATTTATCATCAGATGATAATTCATCTCAAGACATAATGTAATTTGTGATAATTCTAATTAGCATATATTATCATTTTTCTGGCACAGATGAGAAGAGCAGAGAAGGGTGCAAGGTGCAGGAAGAGTTGTAGGATCATAGTTTCTAATTTGCAATTGTTAGTTGGGTGAGGTATTGACCCTTAATATCAGTATGCATATTCTCCATACAGGTCTCGGTACATTTTCCACCGTACTGGCCATGAGAATTTGTTTGAAAATTAGTAGCTCCTTTAGCTGGAGATCATTTCTTTCTTTCTCATGACCTTCATGTGTAATTCAGGAGTGATATTGTCTGGGGAAATTAGATGTTGGACACTCTAGATCTTAGGGGTTCAAGGATTGAGTTGTGGTGTTTCCTTTTTCTTTGTGGTTTTCATGTCCGGCTTTGGTGCATTTAATTTTCCTCAGTCGTATAAACTGTTTTAGGCATATTGGTGCTAAATAAATGGTACAGAGGCTTGGCTACCGCGCCCTGAAACTGTACAGGTATCATCACTTTGTGTGCACGTTCGAGAAGTGGAGGCAAAACTCTAAGCGTAAAATTGATAACATAAATCGCAATAGATTTTCCTCCAGTATAAAGGTGTAAACGGAATAAATTCCACCTATAACTTTTTCCATTACCTCGTTTTTTACACAAAACTTGACAGTGTTCACGACATCTTCCACAGTCGCTACCCGGACAAACGCATTCGGTTTGCGCGTTCGAATAGCGGCATTCCATGTTTCATCAACCTCCCGTTGATAATCTTTCGCATTTTCTGATCGAACAATGACACGCCCGGAAAGAACAGCTTTCAGAGGAGAAAAATCGACCATTCTGGTCAGCGCTCGAACGAAACCTCCACCAAATTAACTAATAATTTAACCAGGCGTTATCACAAGGCATAGCAAACTAATTTAACCATCAAGCATCGCGCACCTGTTTTCCCGCTCCCTGCCGCAATATAGGTTTGCCATGAAAATGGTATCGGCGCGAGCTGTGAATTACTCGGATGTGATTATGTTTGAAATAAGAAATCAACAGGAAACTTTAGTTCAGAACGGAATTTTGAATGCTTCTGGTTTTCTTTGGACCAATGATGCGAAATTAAAATGAACTGGAGCACGTAATCGAGACCTTGGTAACCGCGCAAAGTTGCGAAATTTACCTGTAAAATTACATGGACATGATCTGAGAAGAACTAGCTGACCGCCGTGTGATTTACTGAATACTTTAGTCAAGGAATAGAGGAAATAAGTAGTATTGTCGTTCACTTGAGAAACACTTAGATAGTGAATTTAGTGATCGAAACCTCCACACGTGAAATCAAAGAAAAAAACGTGAACAGTTGATTTTACGTAAACTTTACTCACGAGTAAACAAAATTTTACAGTCACGTGCATTACCTCACGCGATCTCCTCATCGATCTCGAGCACAGTTTAATTTATCTTTGACCCAAGCACAGCTACTTATGCTTAGACGTGGCGTTCCTTTACAGTCTTTTATCTATAGTGTCCGACATTTTGGTGGTGTTATGTCCTCGCAAGCTAATGGTTTTCTAAGTCCTTGCGGTCGTAGGAAATCACAGTTTACAAGAGCAACTTCTTCTTGCTGTTTAAATAATGGTAAAGACAGGGTAATTGACAAGTCTGGGGACTCTAGATCGAGAGAAAGAGGAGAATTGCAATGGGAAAAACTCTCTGATGATGAGAAGAATATTTATCTTGCTCATAAAACTGCATGTATGGTAAGGACAGAACATTTGTAATGTCATCTTGGTTTATAATGATGGTTGTAAGATAGATAAATTGCCAATTAGTACTTACTGCAATCATTTTACAAGAGATAATTTTCTTTGTGAGTAACAATTAGTCATGAACTGTAATCATCCGGCTAAGACAAGTTCTGAATGACTGTTGTTATTAACAGTGACAATGTGATTGTCATTAACATCAGTTCATTTCTGGGCAACTCTTGCCAAAGTGATCACACTGACAACTCAAAATCATCAAAGAATATTTGTGTTTTCATACTTCCCTATGGCTAGGGGAGCATAACAGGGAAGTTTTGTCCAAGAATGTCACTGATGACATGTGCTCTTCAAACCTGACACTGTTTTAGACAAAATACAGGATCATTGATAAAAAGATTCTTGGGTGGTTAACCCTTTACACCCTAACATTAGTTTCTGTATTCTCCATACGGCTCTCTTAACATTTTTTAAGATGTCAACAAAGAGAATTTGTTCAATAATCAAGAGCCTCTTTAGCTAGTGATCATTTCCTTTATTCTCATGACCCTAATGTGCAATTCAGGAGTATAATATTATGGGGAGAATTTAGATGCTAATCACTCTTAGGTGCTAAAGGGTTAAAACCCCCATTTATGAGACTATTATTGTTTTTTTTTTAACAATTTAACTCTAATGATTTACCAATACAGAATTTCTCCTTATACTGACAATACAATTTCAAGCAGACAAGTGATGGGTATAAAGAAAAACATCAATGAGGAAATTTTTTTTCTATCCCACACCAAATTCTCCAAACTCACAACACAAAAACTGTATGACAGACAATAAGAAGAATTACCAATGATATCTTAAGAGTGAAAGCTCTGTAATAAGGGCAAAGAAATTGTGTAAATTCATAGAATCTTTGCGGTATGCATCTTTTCTGGTACTAGATACTTCCTTTGCTGGTCTTACTGGCTGCATACATGTATGTGAGAACATATATGTATACAACTGTGGCATTTGGATCTCACAGAGCCACCTCACACATTTAAACAAGATGATTAATATGACATGGTCAGAGAATGTTAATATTGCACAGGTGCATCACACCACCAAAATGGTTTAATACTTCCAGTTCAGAAAAATATAAAGGCCAAAAATCTGGATGATGAAATGTTTTTATATATTTCCAGGGGGTATAGGGGGTGGTAGAAAATTCTTTGGAAATTCCAGAGGGGTGGGGGGGCTACCACTGCTACCCCAAAATGGAAAATCCGAAGGGGTGGGGGGGTCCTATATGAAATTCCCTCCGTGGTGGGGGTATGGATATTTTCTGGAACTACACAATTAGCAGTAATGTCATAATCTGATTCGCCAATTTGCCATTTGATAAGAAAACTGACAACGCTGCTCATGTCAGTGTGTTATGTGATGCCTTTATCAGCTCTGAAACATGGATGATTCTCACTGAAAGAATTGTTTTATTTGACATCAGTATTGTGGTAACAAACAAAGTGACAGTGGTTTAGTGTGGTCTGTACTCTTACTGACATCACAGTGGTCAAAATTTGTCACCAACTTACTCCGCTGCACCTTTGTGTCCACAGAATTTTGACCACCAAGATGATAATCATTTTCAATAAGAGTACACACCATGCTAAACCACTGTTGCTTTGTTGAAATCCCAATTTAAGATCAAAGACCCCAAAAATCATACTCTCCCAGATAACACAAACTGGCAGGGACCTAATAAGCTTGGGCCCCCCTGAGCTCACTCAAAAAAGTTCTTCGTACCCTCCAGACCAGGAGATCTAAGTGCACATCCTTGACCCTTTTTTTTAACGGTTCCCCTAGCCAACAACGATATTAAGTAGGAAGTTTGATTTACCGTTCAGTGTCACGCTATTTATTAGAGATAAAATCCAAGGGCAATACTTACACTGACTGGCAATTACTGTTGTTAGTAAGGTAGTTGAGTGGATCAAATTTTCTGTTTTGTTTCCCAATTTGGAAGAGTGGTGCAAATCTTTCCAATCTTTGCTAATTTTTTGTGCATTTGATCAGGCCTTAAATAGAAATGAATGTAAAGTATGCCATAACCTTAATTGTTAACATGTAGTGACACAAAATCAGTGCTCTGAACAGAATTTTGTGTTTTTTTGTTATAAACATTCTCTATCTGATGAATATCTGTCTAACTCATTAGTTTTGAACATACCACAAAAATAATCTACTTTAATAGAAAACCTTTTTTAGCAAACAACATTCAAACAGTCATCCTAAGAGTTAAGGTCTGTGAAATAACACAGCCACCCAGATTTCATGGGAACATTTTGAACTTTAAATGCTGTTTCACACATTAGCCTTGTCAGGTTAATGGAAGTGTTTTTTTGATATATTCTTCTCTGTTTTTTAGAATGGGAAAAATAGTTATTCAGATCCAATCACTGGGTATATGGTCTTCACTGAAGAATTTCTTTCCAAGCGTAGGGCCTGCTGTGGAAATGGCTGCAGACATGTGAGTAACATATCATACTCATCATCAAGCATTCTAACATCAATATGCATATTCTCCATGCTGTTCTCTATACATTTCCTTAGATGCTGACATGGAGAATTTATTTAATGATCAAGAGCTTCTATAGTTGAAGATCATATCCTTTATTCTCCTGACCTTAATGTTTGACTCAGGGGTGAAACTGTAAGGAGAGATCAGATGCTAGTCACTCACAGGGCCAAAGGGTTAACTCTTGTATCATGCAAAAACATGATTTGTTTTGGAGAGTATGTTTTATAAAATCTTTTTTCATCTTTATTTCAGTGTCCATTTGGTCATGAGAATGTACCACACAGTCAACGCAAGAAGAAATTTAATTCAGCGTTTTATGTTTAAAATCAAACAGACAGTCATGCAATTAAATTATTACAGAAATGATAATGTATACAGCTTCAGGAAAAGACATATGTTTGAGACAAACACTTCATTATAATAATTATGAATTTTCCTGAAGCAAATTTCAGTCTTTTGAAATGAAATTGGATTGTCAAAAAATCAGCCTGAAGCATCATGGTTTTCTATACTTTGTGCTTTCTCTATATTGGAGAGACTAGGGAGTAACCATAATGCAAAGGTTTCTCAATGTAACAAGGATGTGGAAATTATAACAGCAATAATAATATTTTGTATTGGTTACTGGTATTTATTTATATCATTATCAAACATTCAAACTAAAAGAAATACGACATAATTTATATGTGTGTATGTGAGTGAGTCATGTGATAGCACTCCTGTTTTCAAGCGATATTCTCAGTCTGTGCTTATGTATTTAAATCCTCTGGTATGAAACAAACAAATAAACAAGTTGGCATTTGTCCCCATCACTTTGTTGTTTTGGTCAGATTCGTTAAGTGGTTTCCTTTTTAGAAGCTTAAATCAAGAATTTAGTGACATTGAAGAAGGATGACATCCATTTCTTGTTTTTTTTATTTGCCATTGGGACCCTGTCAAATAGTGAGGCGGGGGGGGGGGGGTTGGGGGTAGGAGGAGATATCAGAAAGGGAATATAGGGGATTGGCCATAGGGGAGGATATATAATGGGATGCATATAGGGGAAGAGATATAGGGGAGGGCACAAAGGCAAGGGGGTACAAGGGTGGGGACATAAGAGAGGGCAAAAAGGCAAGGGGAGACAAGGGAGGAGATACAAGGGAAGGGACATGATAGAGGGCATACAGGAGAGAGGATACAAGGGGAGGGACTTGAGGGAGGACATACAGGGGAGGGGACACAAGGGAGGGCATATAGGGGAGGAGATACAAGGGAAGGGACACGATAGAGGGCATATAGGGGAGAGGATACAAGGGGAGGGACTTGAGGGAGGGCGTACAGGGGAGAGAACACAAGGGCGGGCATATAGGGGAGGGGATACAAGGGAGGTATATGAGGGAGCAATACAGCTCGCAGGGATGTTGCATTTGTGAGACTCCTTTGTAGCCACGTTTGACCCCTTGACCTAGGTTTCAAATTAAGTTTAAATTTCTTTCACTTTTCATCTCCATATTTTTTTTGTCTTTGGGTCTCTATACTCAACAAAAACCAACCCTCCATAATCTAAGTCGATCTGGGAACAACAGACCAAGACGTGAAAACCTATCGACGTCCTTTGCCAAATCAGCTTGGAGTATCAATGAGTACCTCTCATTTCTTAAGTAAAAACTTTTTCAACATTTTGGGACGAATTGTGATTGTTTGGAATTCCATTCAAGGCCGGTAAAAGCAGACAGAAAAAAAGGTAAATCCTGAGGAAAACAGGAGCAGCCGTGGCAGTTCAGCAATATCAGGCTCGTTAACATTCCACCTGACTTCGCTTCGATTACAAGACCCCAATACAACCATTAATGAAGCTTTAAGAACACTGAAGAGTATTTCTAAACAAAAATAAAGTTAAATCAGCCACAAACAGAAGCCAACTCAGACGATAATCCAGTAAAAAATAACTTTCATTGCTCAAATGATTTTGCGTTAGTCTACAGAAACTTCAGGACGAAACAGCCAGAATTTATTCACATTCGAATTTAATTACTTGTTATTCTCACCAAGTAAAATTTTCATCGCTTTGACAAATTCAGATTCCAGTTCTCTTAGATTTCTAGATTGCACCCATAAACTTTGAGCAAAAATTTCCCGCTGTTTGGTTAAAAAGCGAGTGAAAAGTTACGTTTGGCAAATATGGTAAACATAGAAATATAATTGCCGATACAATTTAAACGATTTTTTTTTGCTGACGCGCCCAATTCGCCATTTATTTCACTAATAGAATTTGATTAATTACAGTTTCTTTTCAAGTGTTAAACGCAAAATGCGAATAAAATAATTTACAATTAAAGTTTTACCGTCTCTGGTGGTTTATGTTAAGAGTATTCTGATCTTCTTAATAACGTGTTAAAATTATGATACAATTTCCTTTTAATGTATAACCCCTTAAGTGTGTTGTTTGCAGAAATAAAACACAAATCTAATTGATAGACGGTTTCACTGAAAACTAAGGCGACAACTAAGGCATTTCTTTTTTTACGGCTACAACAAATTGAAATTGTTAGGTTTTATTTTTTAATTTGTGTCTATTTGAGGGCTTAAAAGTTTAATTTGATATAGCGAATTAAGAGAAGAATATTCTTTAGTTGCAAGAAAATTGGCTCGGCGGTATCAAGTTTCAATCATGCATAAGAATGGGACAAGGATTGCGTCAAACAAAACTAAATCTCGTTTTTACTCTAATCCTGAGTCAGTATCAAATTTTTCCAATTCATTTCAGCCCCTGAAAATATAAAAAATATGATTTAGTAAAAACGTAAAATATCAATTATTTACGAAAAAACGTACCTAAACCATACTGCTTACGTCTCAGGCCAAGTGCGAAAATTTCCTAAGTTGTGAATTTTAAATAAGCGTTCGATCTAAAACGTTCACCCGATGAAAAAGCAGCCCACCCATCGAAGTATAACTCTTTAATATTTCTCAAATTTTGTTGCAAAACATATTTTTAACCCTTAGCAATCTATGACATTCGCTGAGAAATTTCTTAAAGTTTGCAAGTCGGAAATGACAAGAATTGTATACATCTTTCGCTGACTTAATGATTCGAGGTGCCAACTGTATGTTTTCATTTACTCATTTCCTTGGGAAACCAAATCGTTGGAACGAAATTAGAATTAAAAATGTATATCGTTAACTGTAGCATTGAACACAGATTATTCAAGGCTCGTTTTTAAGCTACTTTCAATGTGCGGTAATGTATCTTTCTCCTAATTAGATTATATTTGTTTATCAGTCCAATGCAGGTGGAAGAATATGTTTTCAATTTTCACAGCTGAAATTCGTCCCAAGATGACACATCGCTAGAAGCTAATTAAGAGTATATAATTTATTAATTAACGGGAAGCTGAAAATTTGAGGAAATTCCCTCATCGACTAGCGAGCCGCCGTTGAGATTCTGTCGTGAATCTTGGTTCTTGCGGGATTTTGTCGCTCGTTGGCGCCCCATACAATAGCATTCTTGCTTTTTTAACGTTAAGAAACAGGTAATCGGTTCTTTGTGAAAACAATGACAGTTCCCCCTCGACTGTACAGAATATTTATTGTTTTTATCAGCTTTCCGGAATATTGTGTTTATTTTTCATTACAAAAAAACAAAAGTAACCGAAAACCAAAAGCCTTGGCACAATTTGAACGAAGTATTGTCACATTGACTAAATTGTGGTAAACCCTTTCAATGGCCTTGAAGTTTTTTATTCCCGCCAGGGAACCCATTTCAATGTTGTTTTCGTCAGAAATTGGCACGTGCCGCCACGCGACGCCCCCGAGGTTAGCAAAGGACCCAACAAAAGGGTCGAGCTTTTGTTTAAACACCTTGCATATCGCCGAGAAGAAAATACTTGGGCACGTATAGCTTTTAGAGTGTATGCGAGTGACCAACCCACCAGAACGAATTTATTACTGTTGTTAATTATACTCGCACTGCCGATTGATTAAAGATCAGGACTTGGTACAGAATTTGGACGCGCTGATCGTCAACGAAATTAAAAATCCTTTTCAGACAATACGTTCTGTCAATACTTTTAGCAACAATACACCGTGTGTACATCTTACACACTGTTGTTACCTCTCCAATCAGTAAAAACGCCATCGTGGACATATGCAAGGCAGCGTGTTGACGCTCGTAATCGCTCAAAGACGCCTACAGACGGCATGATATGTTTAAAATTTTGACAACAATAAATCATACGAATATTGCGGTCGAGATGTTTGCCTTCCCATCGATCAAGTTAAAAGGTTTTCCTGTTGAAGGCACACTTTTATTTTGAAAGAACGCATGCGCACGAGTTGTCGCATTGCAATAATTTTATGAAGTGTTATTCAAAGTATTACTTTCATTTCACACACAAAATTATTCAAACAAAATGTATTAAGAATAGGTTTTACATTATATTGATCAAGATAAGTAAACTTCAGGCATCTTTGTTTCAAACAACCACACTCAATCGACTCCTTTTAAATTTCCTCTTTAGAACGAGATCTTGTTGTGTTTCGGCGAACTTTTTATCACAATGCCCCGTTTAAGAGGTCCTATACTACCAAGAGGGGAAACTATTCTCTCTCCACAAACGCATGAAAAGCATTGTGTCTACATTTGAATTTGAATAGACATATCTCTCTCTCAAACGGAAACAAAACTGACACTTGTACGACAGACACGTGTGGCCGTATTTTGTTCCGGATCGTGAGTCAAGTGCCCTTGTAACTCAAAGAACAATTTCCCCATTTAAATGCAATTTACTCTCAAGAGAAGTCGGAAACGGGCCGATATTCTGTGCATCTCATCGTCCTTAAAAGCGAAATGACGGAAAGAGAATCATCTGAGTGCTCTCGATTCACCTGTTCCCGAGCCTAAAACATATGGAAATTACTATGCAATATTTAAATAAAGGGTTCATTTCAGGAGGGGTTCCATACCTTAAAAATACACAGCTGCAACCGTTGCGAGATATTTAGCTAGTGGTGAGGGCAAGTATTCACCGCAACTAGCAAAGCTACGCGACTATCGACTCTGATCAATCTGCCTGAGCCAGCTGGAAGCGAA
Source organism: Pocillopora verrucosa (assembly GCF_036669915.1). Taxonomy (NCBI): domain Eukaryota; kingdom Metazoa; phylum Cnidaria; class Anthozoa; order Scleractinia; family Pocilloporidae; genus Pocillopora; species Pocillopora verrucosa. The sequence goes on along the minus strand of NC_089315.1, from coordinate 22,701,177 downwards.
GTCCACTTTCACCCGTGCACATGTTTCGAGACCAGTTTCAGGTAAAGAGTGATGTGATTTGAACTTTCAGTGGTTTCCATCGCTTTTTGCGAATTTTGGCTCGTCAAAATAATGGCTTTTCACAGAGCGCGAAAGTGATAAGGGACTCCGGTTGAACTTGAAACAATTTTATCGAGGCAAGGTTAAGGGTTTTTTAAGGAAGTGTGATTGTTTCGTCTAGTCCATAAACGTGCACGGTTAGCAGGAGTTTTCTGTTTTGAAGGTTAATCCTTCTGAATGCAAAGATCAAATGGTTTTTTGCCTTTCTCAAAATCTTCCGGTACCTCTCAAGCCAATGTGTTAATAAGAAAAGGTTTACCACTTTTTTTTGCGAGTCTGAAATTGAATTATTCCTTGGATTTCAAGCCCGTGAACCGATTTAGATCTGTATGTCGTGGAAATTTCAAAATATCATTGCGAACCGATCAGCCGCAGATACAAAAGCTTTCTCTCTTTTGTCTAGAGATTTCTAAATCTGTACTGTGTAGGTAATTAAATGATACGAAATGTTTCCGAATGAATTCTACTCGATCCACTAGACTTTCAATGAGGTTTATTTCGCAAGAATTATAAAAAAAGGTCAAAGGAACACAAGTTTATACGCTTGTAATGTTTAGCCACAGTAATTTAGTGTAAAACTTAAACACCGATGCACTAACAAGTTAATTACGACCAGATCTTTGTGTTTTGAGTTTCGATAATTTAAAACCAAATTTTATTTTCTTTTACCTTATCTATTAGTGGTACAAGCTTTCAAAAGAATTTGAATGCCTAACGAATGATGTATCTTTGTGTAGTTCATTTTTCATAGTTCATTTTAGTGTTTCAAGGTGCTTCTCTAAAATTCATCTTTGATTCGAGCGCTCAGTAACTAAACCAAAACAAGTCCGAATTTTTTCAAAGATTAATAAAATGTTTGAAGATCCGTGCTTTAGTTATGCTAAATTAGCGGAAATTTTATATCTTTTTGTTTAATACTATTTAATCGCATGTATTATAGTTTTTTGTGGAAATACAGCCGTTCAGAGAAACGGTTTTCAATTTTTATCTTAATCGTAAATCGGGGTTTTGTTCACTCATTGCGCAAATGGTTTAATTGAAAAACTTTTCGGGCCAGCATATTCTTAAGTATAATGCATTCTTCTTAATTCTTAGTTTATCTGCTTCGGCTCTGATTAAGATCTTTAATCTGACCATCCACGACTTTTTTTTTTTTTTTTGCATTTAAAGAGGAGAGCGCTCATCCGATTTACCAGCTCAGCTTGTTTTCAATGTGGTCATCAAAACTTCTTCCTCGTTTTGCTAAGAGAAAGGTACGAGCAAAACTTTTTTTTTTGAAAAAAAATTGATGCAAATACGTGCCTAACACTTGTTCCTGTTAGTTTTATCCATTTATGAACTCGAATTGAATGTCGTATGTGTTCATAACTAGAAAACCCCCCTTTGACAAGGCAATAAGCTGAAATTGATTACGTCGTAGCTTTCATTCAAGTTTTACATTTTTCGATGTCATTCGCTGTCGATATTCTTGTCAAGCTTGTTTATTTATTAGCTGGCTGTATCTAGCTGAGGTATTTACAGAATGCGTAGGCGGTGCAAGTTTTCGTTTATATTTCTGAAGGAGGGGAATTAATATGATATACTGACCAAGGTTGGCCTTGTATGTATGCACACACCGCTAGCTCCTTCAGTTGCCGAAAGACTGAGATTTCACTTTTAACGAGCGTAAAAATGATGTTAATGGTTTTCGAGTTAATTTGGCGAGCATTGAGATCAAGAGACTGAAAATTTGAATGCGAAAAGTGAATTCTACAATCAGATTGAATAGAATCATGCGCATTTGATTTTCTTTGTTAAGAGGGCTCAGAAATCTTTTGGAAAAGCCATTTTGATCGCTAAATACAGTTCTTTAGCGCCCGAATTAAATCACAGGTGAAATGTAATCAATTTCAAAAACTTGTCAATTATTTCAAAAGGTAAACAGTTTGGCTCGATTTTACGCATGTCAAATTTCCTTTATATTACTTTGTCTTTCTCAGACCCATTGTTTAGCCTTTCAAGGCTGTTAGCATAGAATCAAAAGGTCCTTTAAGTTCTTTTGTACTAGTCGAGTTAAGAAAACATCATCAAATATTCTGTGCACAATTAATACCAGTTATACGTGTATTGAGTATTGAAGGCAACCAAAAAGCGTGAGCGCTTATTCCCGCTTTCTTCGTGACACTTAAAGACGTGCTACTCCTCCACTTGAAAATTTATCAGATTTTATTAAAAGTAAACATGGGAGGAAAACGGAAATATAGGTAACAATGATGTATCAAACGCGGAACCCAGTTCACTGTTTATAACACACACGTCAATCACGGCCAAGCAATGAGATCTGATTGGTTGTAAAGCTGTGAAATCGACCTCCGCTTTCTTGCTCACTTCGTTCTACTTGCTAACGAACAAACCAAGAGTACTTCGCTCCCCATGCAAGCACGTAACGGATTTTCTCCCAACGTGTGACAAGAACAAACTGTGTTATTAGGGAATATAACGTATTATTTGTAAGCTTGTTGAAGCGTACGACCTCAACTTAATACCTAATTTCGCGCGGTGCCTTCTGGAAATTGTACCACAGCTCACATCGCTGGTACGTAAGCTTAAGCAGGTAATATTAAGTTTAGCAAAATCCGGACGCGTATCATGTGAAACCTTACCGATTCTACGCAGCCCTTTGTAGCATGGCGATTTACAAATCTACTTGAAATTTTAAGAATTCAGATGCTATAATGTAGTTATTGTTGGAGATTATGTGGTGTATCTTGGTGGAAAATTATCGAACCGCCCAGGAAGCGAAAAGAAAGGACTTGTTTGGTTTCATGCATTGTGTATGGGTCCATTTAACTCGGTGAACTTTAAGACGACGGCCGGAAAACAAAACGCTGCAGAGGATTTAAAGAGATTCAACCACCGAGAAGTTGTAACTGCTTCCATTTAAAAAAATGTTCTTTCAAGAGGTAAAAGAATCCTTGTGTAACTGTGCGAAGTGTTTGTGTTTGTGTTGCATTTGAAATTAACACAAAGTATGCTAATTCCCGTACAATACAGGACACAGCAAATAAGTCATAATGGTCTCGACGTCCTGTTTAATTCAGTGGCGATTTCTCGTCGGCGATTAGAACGTAATTGTTTATGATGTTGTTCAAAGTTGAAAGGAGCCCTAAACTACTTCAATTAGAGAACAAGTCGGCTGAAAAGTGTAAGATACTGAGAGAATTTTTCCGGACAGTACGATCACTTTTGACTGAGAGTATTATCTTAGTGTAACTTTCCTTGGTTTCAAGGAGTTTCTTGGAAGCCATTTCAGCAACAAAGATAATACCACTGACGCTCTGACAATTCATGCATTCCTACGAAAACCACAGCGAAATTGCTCTAAAGTCGAAATTCCCTGCAGGGATAAGCGACATTAGCACAATCGTGGTCCATCACCTTCAGAAAAATTTGTTACAAAAACTTGTCATCGTGAAGAAGTCTGTTCTGGTTGTATTTTAGGTCTTGCGACAACGAAACCACAATATTCTACTCATTCGGTATAGATACGCTGACTGACAATAAAATATTGCTTCTTTTGTTAAATAATTTTTTCTTCTTAAATTTCCCTTCCAGGCCATGCCTACGGCAGATCAAGTCACTCTCGACGAAAAAGCCTCCTTCTGTGCAGGTTGTGGTACAAGGATTATCGAGCGTTTCTATTTGATGGCGGTCGATAGAGAATGGCATGTCGAGTGTTTGAAATGCAGCGAATGTAGCTTGAGGCTGGACAACGAGCTTACGTGTTTTACCAGGGACGGGGCCATATTGTGTCGAGAAGATTACTACAAGTGAGTCATTATCAATCGCATCTCTCTTCAAATTTTCGCAATTCAAGTGACCCTTAGTTTTTACGTAAGTCGCTATCGTGCGAATTTAATTGATTTTTTCTATGTACGAGTGATTGCTTCCCATGCTCTCAACTTTATCTTAATTCTTTGAAAATGGTTTTGCCGATAGTGATCTTTAGTTTGTTTTAGAACATTCTGTTTTATTTTTCTTCTCCTCTGAAAGGGACTCACTTATTTCATATACATATATATGTGGCTGTTATCACGCGCATATGCAGATATATAGCGCTGACCGAGATATCTACTTGCGTGTTAAGTCCTCTTGTAATAATAAAAACATCTTTTTTGTTATACGTCATAACACTTGAAGATAAATTTTTGAAATTAATTTTGACTGTATAGCAATGGTCATTTAGTCCAAACAAATACAAAAACTATACCCTAGAAGAAAAAAACAAACAAGAAGAGCGAAAAAATAAAAGACGAAAAAACGAGGTTGATTTTTTTTGTCCAACTGTTTCTTAAAACATCTTTTCTTTAAGCCTTCAAAGGCGCCGACGTTTTCCAAAATATTTATTCTGTAGTTGTGTAACACAGGTATGAAATATTAGATAAGATTTTAACCTAGCTAGCTAGCGTTATTTTAATAACGGAAATAATATTGGAAAGTTTGAAGAATTACCAATTCTTCATTGGAAAGGGTAAATACATATTCCGGCGCTCGTTAATAAATGAAATTTTCGATTCTGATTCGACAAGCCTAGGAATGTTTATGGTTTAACAAAAATCTATAAAATGAGATACATTTTTAAGTCCAAATAAAATTTGGGAAAAAATTAATATTACTTGCTAAAGCGTTAATTTTTTGCTAAAATTTTTTTAAAAATTACGTATTGGCAAAAATGCCATACATCATTGTTTCCGATAAAGGAGTTAAGTGTTCCTCGTTGTTTTATTAAGAGTATAAAGGTTGATTTTGTAGGTTATCAGTTAGTATCGGTCAAGATGAACCGAATTATATTCTATGCCATCAATTAGACGCCAGAAAGCCTGGTAAGTAATGAAAATAGCTCGCGGATTTACGTCCAAATTATGCCCAAGATTCCGAACTGTTTGTTGCGGGTTTGCGAGATATCAACAGACGGCAGTGTTGACAATACGGTGAATGCACTTGAAAAGCACTTGGCATATTATAAAAAATCTTAATGTTGATAAGGATTTTTCATTTGAGAATGGACCCTCAATCAAAACATTTTATCTTTAAGGAAGTTTCCGACTATTCTATGGACTATTCTTTATTGTGAACATGTTGTATTGTGTTGTATTGAAAGAAAAGGAATATATTCTGTTCGTTTAAAAAATTTTCAGACATTTGTTCAACATCTAGTTTCCTTGGTTTTCCGCGTTGAGTAATTCGCGCGCAGTAAAACTTTCACTTTTCACATTTTTCGATGCCGAGTTCAGTGATTGCGAGAAGCGAGCTAAAAAAAAATTCGTCAACCGAAGAAAAATCGAGAAATTACTCAGTTCACCACAACACAGTGTGAGAAATGTGAAAAATTAAGGGTACCTGAATAGGGTCAGTAATTGCGAGACAAAACAAATCAATTCAGACGGAAAGAATTTTTTACCTTATTTACACGCAATCCTCACCGTTCGATCTTCCTGGTACAGTCGCGAAGATTGCAAATTTTGCGAAAGCGATGGTACACGCAGGATATCGAATTCCCTGTAACAACTTTGTATTCAACATCTTCAAACTTTTTCAAGTTCTATTTCAAAGTTGGTCTTTATCGAAAGAGGAAAAACAGAGCTTCGTAATATGTAGCCTCTTCAACTTTTTTTCCCCATGGAAGCCAGAAAATAAGCAAAAAAATTTTCGACAGAAAAATTGAGCCAGTAATGGTACAAACGGTGAGAATTTGAATTGGACAGCGTTGAAGTCTATCCTTATTTACTGTCAGTTGCTGCTTACGATTTACCTTAAGTTATGAGCTGATTAATACCTAATTGCATAATTAGTGAAAAAATTTCAAATTGTGCAGTGCTGTCGATGATCAGTGAACTTTCACCTCCTCGATGATGTAAGCAATATTGAGAGCGTAATTTTAAAAGGTTTACCGCCTGAAATGCCAGGGGAACAGAGGAAAATTTTGTTAATCACTAGCCGTTGACTCGTATGGGTTTTTCGTCGTCTTCTCATAATATCCTTAAATTGATTGGTACGCCGCTAAATCGATGAAAAGTGCGGGCTGTGAGTATTACAAAACATCTCGCAGTTTACCCTACAATAGAAGATAGATTTTAACTAATTAGAGCGCGCGTGATTTTTCATTTATTCTATGAATAACAATAAACTATGTGCGTTTTTTTTTTGTTTTTTGTTTTTTTGATAAATCCAAAAGTAACATTTCAGTTGATTTAGATTGTTTTCTGTATATTATATTTATCTTATGATATTCCGAATTGATAACGACTGGTTGTTGTTCTGTCGGGTTCTTTGATTACAAGACTACCTTAAGTTATTTTAACGCACTCAATCTGCCTCTTACAGACAAGAGGCTAACTCCAGTCCTCATTCTCTCTCTGCCAGGCGCTTCTCAGTGAATAGATGTGCTGCTTGTGGCCAAGGTATCTCCAGCAAAGAGCTGGTGATGCGCGCCCGCGAACATGTTTACCATATCAGCTGTTTCGCCTGCGATCGCTGCAAACGAATCTTAGCCACTGGCGAATACTTTGGTATGCGTGGAATGCAAATCTTCTGCAAAGCGGACTACGAGATGATACTTCGAGAGGAAGCGCAGGCTTTAAAAACGACGTTAGGTTCTTCGACAACTAAAGGAAGACCTAGAAAAAAGAAAATGTCCGTACCTCTGGAAGGCGTAGCGGCTTTATCAGGTGAGTTTTAGTAAACAAAGCGCGCTGATTACCCAAACTGCTGACTAATGAGAGGTGATAATAGCTCTTATTAGCTTTCAGTTATGGTTCTCAAACAACCGAGAACTTTGTTTTAAACTATTTTTCTCCGTTTTGTTGTTGCCATTGCTCTGCCGCAATACAACCCATTTCGCCTGGAGCGACCATCTGACGATGAGAATGAAGCTTTTTACTCCGCTGTTAGAGTGTCTTTCATTTCATTTGCCCGAGGCATCGGTTTTTTTATTGTTTGTACGCGCCCCTAATACATGACTTATCTTTTGGGCAGATTTTTTCATTTGATTCGCAAAGACATCTGCTGTAATATCTTATACTCAATGTGTGTAGCCTTAAGCGTGTTAAGCGACAATGGATGGAATGAAACGTTTGATTTATACGAGATACGCCATAGAACGTTTTTCATGCACTGGCGACATCTGGACGGCAAAATGAATAGTCTTTAGGTTTTAAAATAAGCGTAATATGGGCGTCTTTTTCAACTTAATTCAGGATTTTTTGTTCCCTCGTGGGACCACCGAACACAATAGTTTTTCTTAACAACTGCGGTGTTGTTTTGTTAGGAAATTTGCACGTAATTTTCAACTACTTTTCAATTCCGTCGAGTCCTTAATTTACACGTCAATGCGAATTCAAACAACAAAGAAAGTATTTTTGAAATGAAGTGAAAGTGGCTTTTTGCACGAGCGCCGAGGCGTTACTTACTAATGGACATTACAGCTGTCTTCATCGGTAACTACAAAAAAAAATTGCCGCTGTCTCTGTAGTTACTTTTCATATGGATTTGTAAGCGTTATTGCAATAGACAGCTTGGTAAAAACGATTTACTTCTTTTGTTAGATATTTATCTCCGAAAGCGCTGTTATTACACCTGAGCCAGTGTTAAGTATTCTTGACTATGTTCTAAATAAGTGCATTTTCGAATAGAATTACTCGACGTTTATTAACATTAAAAAGTGTAAGTGGACGTACTTAAAACCAACAAAAGGCTTTTTTACTTTGTTTATCAGCATATAGCGTAAACGAAACGTAAAGCTGGTTAGCTTTTTTTTCTTAAATTCTGTTTACGTAGTAAATTATCTTGCCTGGCTGTAAAGGAGAGCTGGTTTTCTTTGCAAAGATGGTTATGGTTAACCTAACTTTCCAATGAACTGAAGAAAAACCGAAAAACGATAATTTATGTGTTTATCGAAAAATAAGTGGTCTGGTGTATAGGTGGAAGCAATGTAATCTAAATAAACATCATACTGTTCATTATCAAGTAGGAGTTAAATAAATGGAAGCTGATAAGCCGCCGTAACGAATTTTGAAAGCCGGGCCCAGTTATATAAAGGGAGAATAACGCTATCCAACTGTTAAATCGCTATCTGGCGGATAAGTGATTGCTAAACGTCCAGCGTTGTCCACCGAATAGCGATTTATCCAGTGGATAGCGTTATCCAACCTTCGAACGGCGGGGGCCTGGCGCTTAGAGCTTACACCCGTAGTCTATATGTTTTAGACCCATGGTTATACAATATTAAAAAAAAAAATAATTTAAAAAAAAAAAACAAAAAAAAAAAACCACACTAAGAGTCAGGAGTGCCTCTCAGAGTAAAAATAGGCAGCAATTTGTTTTCTCGCAAACCACCAAGACAGATACGTTCCAAACAACAAACTCTTCAAAAATTCAGCAGAAAAGTGTCTGTCATATGCTCCTAAATTGTGCAAAGTTGATAAATCTGAACGCATCGCTAGCGGTAATTTAATAAATTACAGACTTTTTCCTGGGGCGCCGCGGTCTGGTTGTAGTCGATAGTTGTTACTTAGACTGAATACTCGTCCCGAACTGACATAAACGAAGATCCCTGAAACACGTTTATTATTACACCACTACACATTAGAAGAGTAAAAACCATTGGGTATACTTTGATATCCTTCTGCCTCGTACCATTGACAGGTCTTAGCGACGTAAGTCCGCGTATCATAACAGCAGGTTAAGCTCAAGCAGTTAGGACAGCAACACTCAGGAAGACGTCGAATTTCGAAAATTTCTGCATGTGAAAAACTTCTCATACGGTGCCACATCTCAACTCCAGTCTAACGTATGTAAGCAGCGACAAGTTCCAAATGGAAATTGAAATAATTTGCCGTTACGGTTTCCATTCGAAAACGACGCAAATTTTGGTGATTTTAGGTTGTCGTTTTGCAGAGGGCGGCTAAGAAATGTACATAGTTTTAAAACGCACGTGCTGAGCTATTGTTCTGCCCATTAAGTCTTTTGTTTTGCCACGTTCCCATAACTGTTGCCGTCTTAATTTGCTGTAGGCCCCCAATGACTGACTTCCCACGAAAAGTTTTGATTACATGAAAAAGTATCACAGAAAGGCAAGACGAAATAAATTTTTAAAGCGTGCGTGCTATTTGTAATTTGTACTCTTGTTGCGACTCTGCACTCATGTCACAACTTCGCATCGGTGTTACATGAGAATGCACTCGTTTTCAGCCAATTAGAAAAGCGTAATTTTTTAATGTACACAACATATCTATATATTGAGATAGGGAAAAAAACAAAGAGACTATACTTTCATCCCTACAAGCCTGTTTTGTGATTACTCACTTATCAGGGGATTTTATTGTCAAGAATATTCGTAACCATCGTTGTATATATAATTTACAAATTTGCATAATAGGCGTGGCGGTAAATTTAAATGTTTCGTCCAATTGTTACGCAGTAACGCTTTGTTTCTATGATGGCATGAGGACACGAGTTCATTACGTTTATTGAGTGATGATAATTCAGGTCGGCAGATGACAAGTAATTTTTCTTTGAGGCAGAGGTTATGTTAGTTAAACCCGTTTAAAAAATGTTTTGCTTTGTGAATGGGGTAACTAACTGACGATGGCCTTGAATGCTTCGCCACTAAACAAACTAAACTTTATACATAATACTCATTATGTACGGCGCAAGTGGTACTCTTCCAGACATGAATTGAAATTTTTGTGCTATTCGTAAGACTCAAACATCAGAATAACTTTTTGTGCATGCGTTTGCGCAAATATATACTGTGACTTTTCACCCGCTTTCGCTTAAATATATTTTAGCTTTGACTAGTCACCAAATAAAATAGTTTTGTATTAACAAAAATTTCGTCATTTTCTTTTTTCCAGGATTTACAATTTCGGACAATGAAAGTCATCTCGGTCAGCACAATGGAGACACAAAACCCAAACGCATGCGCACATCGTTCAAGCACCATCAACTTCGAGCAATGAAAGCGTATTTTGCAATGAATCACAATCCTGACGCAAAAGACTTGAAACAACTCTCACAAAAAACCGGCCTCTCTAAAAGGGTTTTACAGGTTTGGTTTCAAAACGCTCGAGCGAAGTACCGCCGAACGGTGTGTAATCCGCAGGCTCAGGATTTGTCACCAGAATCTCAGGACCAAGCTTCGCCAGTAAGCGCAATTTTAGAGGCAGGAATAGTTTGACTTTATAAACTTAAACAAAAATTATATTCGATTTAAGGACTAAGGTGGAGTGTTGTACATAAATGCCTTAAGTACGGAAGCTAGTAAAAGAGGCATCAATTAGCTTCTTGTTGAAATGCTGGATTCTCAGTTCTATATTAAAATGAAGATTTCATGTGAATCCCATTTTGTGTTGTCTTGTGTCTCATTAGTATATACCAAGCAAGAGAATAATGCTTTTCGAGCGCTATGATCGGCTAAATCAGAGGTGATTGGTCAAGTAACATTTCCCTCAGAGCAAACGATGAGAATCAAACTGGCTTCCTGTTTAACTTCAATTTCCGCAGAGGAATCATGCATTTTATCGGCGCTTTACAATAAGGCTATATCAAGGACACAAAAATGATAATCAAAGTTTGTTAAACAGCATCTAAGATTTGTTCAGTTTAAACAATTAAATTTAAATTTGTTCTTCAAATATCAGATATCAAAATACAATGCCTAACCAATGTCATTTTCGAGGTAGTTGTCTGAGCTTTGTGAAGAGATTGCCGCTACCTTTCTTTGAGTGCAAGGACTTCTTTAAAAAGCATGTGGAACTACTAAGAAGAAAAATCTCGAGCATATCCTCGAACTCATCTCTTTTTCCATCGAAATAACCCACGAAGTACCGGTTTTCAACAGAACAATTTTAAAGGGTTTTCCTCAAGGAAGTCAATCTCCGATTTGTTTAAAGAAGATTGATTGGTCGCCGCCATCATTACGCATTCTAATGTCTTATTCAAAGATTGCCTTCAGTTTTATTCGCAGGTTTCATAATTTCCCCGCCGACCAAAATTACCGTGTACTCATGTTGAAGTCCTAAATGTAATAACTGTCCTAAATGTAATAAAGTCCTAAATGTAATAACATTTGGTCCTAAATGTAATAAAGCCCTAAATGTAATAACGTTAGGTCCTAAATGTAATAAGCCTCCAATGCAATCGTTTAACTGTGCTAACATTGAGATGTTAAAGTGACAGCTATTGCACCAAAGAATCCTCTGACCTGTATTCATGGCATATTGCGGGCTCGCTGATATTAATCAGGGTCTTTTTATTTGCTAAAGACGTAGGTTGAGAAGCATTGGCTACAAAACCTTATACTGATGTGCTTTTGGCATCAAATTGACGGACGCAAAAGCAATGACAACGCTGATCAATAGCTCTCTCTATATCATGGGCTCAGACTCTTAATTAAGTGTAACAGATTTTGACGATATACTTGTGTGATCAGTGCTGGAGTTAACACTTCATGAACCAAATTACAAGGAAAAGGAAGTCCACTGACCTATACGTTAGACAAATTCCGGGCTCGTAAGTGCATTTTTTGTACTGTCTTTCCTTACCAGATTTGTATGGGTCTGCATAAAACATATTCATGAGTGTTATTGACCAAGCGTGAGGTCAAAATGGCTGGATATTGGGCGAGTTCTTTTTTTTTTTTGTTTTTTTTTTGTTTGCGTTTTTATGGACTGAGACGAAGTCTCGGTCCGTAAAAAAGGTAAAAAAAGAACGAGGCTAACATCCAGTCATCTTGACCGAACAAGCTTGGTCAAGAGAGTTTGTATTCTCTTGGCTTAATCATTAAAGGATTCATTGTATAGAAAAAGATCTCGCTTTGATAAGAATCAAGAATGGCTTGTTTATTTCGAGAACCGATAGTGAAAGCCAACTGTGTTTGCAACACAATAAACCCAAGAGGGTCGTTTATTTTTTTTCTATGTATATGCCGAAATTGTCCAAAAGTTACGAACTTTGTAAGTTTTCTTGCGTGGGGTCAATACGGGGAATCCAAAGCGGGTGAGGGTAGGCCCATCATGCCCGCTCAGGTAGCCAGTCAGAACACAGGATTCACTTCATCTTGCCCGCGCGCGCTGCTAGCTATATGATAAAGTGACTTACAGAGCAAGATATCTACTGACCAATCATATATTATTCCATTTCACGATCACAGGTCTCGACATGTTGCCTTTTTTCCACGCAAGAGCATTGAGCTACAACATTCAACGCATGATGGTCAGTTGATGGTCTGATAAACCATTCATTTTTTTCCTTTATCCCCTTATGACAGGTTCATCAGTTCCCGAACCGAAATATTGGGAAAACATATATTTTACAGTTGATCTCAAGTCTACATTTCATTTTTTGACTTCATCTCTTCTCCCTGCCGTGAGGGGAGAAAATGAATAGATAAATAGATGAATGAAAAAGGAAAGCTCAACAGTTTCCATTTATAGTCATATGGTACATGAACTGATTACTGAGGTGGAGTAAAGCCATAGAGGGCTACAAATGCAATATCCCAGGTTCAAAATTGAATAAATCAAGGTAGTCATTCTTAAAAACGAACTCAAATGCTTCATTAAAATCAATTGACACTGAATAACATAGATGTGCAAAATTTCAGTAACACTATTGATGATAACACTTTTCTTTTGGATTAACATGTGACAGCGAAATCATTCAGACTGCTCTAAAATGGTACATCAGTACTTAGGACTTTCACACGAACGATAACATCAACAATAACATGCTAGTTCATCATCAATTGTAGTAAATTTCTTTTCCAAAAAGTCCTAATGATTACGTACCAATCGATTCCATCCTATTGAGCTTCCAGCCAAGCACAAGCCTACTTTAGGCTGGAAATAATTTTTTCCAACTCGATCAATAAACCGCTCAAAGGACCATACTTCGACTGCTGATATTTCTTATGTCCAGCAAGTAAAAGGACGCCCATTGATATCAGCGAGCCCGTAGTGTGATATGTATACTGGTCAGCGGTTTTTTGGTGCAACAGCTGCCACTTTAACATCTCAAGGTGGATGTCCGCCATAACAATAATGCACTGAAGGAGTTAAACGATTGCATTAGAGGCTTATTACATTTAGGACTAAATGTTATTACATTTAGGACTTTATTACATTTAGGACCAAATGTTATTACATTTAGGACTTTATTACATTTAGGACAGTTATTACATTTAGGCCTTCAACACTCTTACCTTCGACGAACGCCTTCGATGTAAAGTCACCCGACAAGCTCTCCAGCATATTGCACCTTTCTCGAGACCACCGAAAAGTATACTTTACAAATTCAGGTGTTGTTTGTTTTTCACGTCCCCGAGTTCCCGCGCGTCCCCGAGTCCCCGCGTGCCGCGTCCCACGTCCCCGAGTCCCACGTCCCCGAGTCCCACGTCCCCGAGTCCCACGTCCCCGAGTCCCACTTCCCCTAGTCCCTCTTCCTCTAGTCCCACGTCCCCTAGTCTCACGTCCCCGAGTCCCAGTCCCACGTCCCCGTCCCACTTTTAGTCACAGCCCAAATTAAATTCGGTGCTTGACAGTACGGATTTCCCATAACTGTAAATGATAGAGCGCGACAGTTTGTCTAGACAAAGTTGAATATTTCACGCTTGAACAAACACCGAAAAATTGACCCGTTCTGACTACGCTTTGTTAAAAAGGGACTGAGGTGCTCATCATAGCTTTTAGAGGTTAAAAAGGGCGGGTTAAGTACCTCTTGGGCTGTTCAGCCTCAAAAGGTCCATAGAAGCAGCCTCTGTGATACCTGTATTGCACCAAAAATATGTGACAGTGTGTTGTTGTAGAATTGGTACCTCTCAGGGGTGAAAAAAAGCTACGCCACGCCCACAAACCAGGACCATGGTACCTCTGTATTTCTTATAGAACCACAGCGCACCATGAATGGTCAACACTTGTAACAGCGCGTCTACCTGTAGCCCGACTTACGATCTTAGATCGTCTTGTTCAATGTATCTTCACTTACTCGAGATCGCAATGTATATTTGGTTAGGGTCTATTAAAGGTATAACAGAGTTTCAGTTTGCTTTTTGTAACAAAATTACGCGGAATAATATTTTTGAGGTAACTAACTGTAGAAGAAAAGTTTTGATTCTCTCTCTGTTGGAGGAACGGCAGCAAGCGTAGTCTCATTCGGAACCGTTATTTGGTCTCGTCACGCAACGCGCTCTCTCTCAAATGGGAAATAGAGGGAGTTGTGTGACAAGACCAAACAACGGCTGCAGTGGAGACTGCAGTAAACGTGGTATCGATGCATCTCATTTTAACCTAGAAGTATCAAGACAATAGAGACAGTAGATCAGATAATGTTTGTGTGAGTTCAGATAAATTCGGTTTTTTTTGTATTTCTGCGATATTTTCGTTTTTTGAAAGTTATGCTCTTTTCAGTGACAAAAATAAAAACATTAAGAACCCAAACTGTCCCATCTCAACCCACTCAGCCAAAAAATAACTCTTGCATGTCACGCATGCCTATGTTTGTATCCTCTAATGGCTCAAACACTTCGCCGAGCGATGCAATAAAGAGGACTATACCTCTGTTTTTGAGAAGACAAGTTCAGGATGAGCTCGATAAGCTTACTCTGCTTAAGAAAAAGAAGGGATGAAGTTTTCTAGTAAGGTTAGTTGACATTCCATGAAAAGAGGGGTGGGGGAATGTTATCGAATCCCCTTTAAGGGTAGATGGGCCTATATCATCATTATGTCTTTTCTTTTTCAAAGAAACCTGAAATCGAAGCAGGAAACTGGAGTTACATAACAAGGCGGATTTTGATAATTCCTTGCCCCCTACAATTCGTGGAAACTTGAAATGGATATCAGCCTCTCAGTCAGGTTACACCGGTTTCACATGTCACATTTCAACCAATTATCAATGCCCTAAGAAGAATAGTTCAAGGAGATCCACGAAGCATTCTCTGTTACTAGTAGGATACACGAACTAATGCAAAAAGCACTCGTACGCCATTAGTTGAAGCCCTTTCTACACAGTCTACAGTCAGGAATTGGAGGTTAGTTTGTGTATATATGAATAAAGTCATTAGGGCTGCTCTGAAACCCATAAGGAGAGAAATGAAAGTGCACATAATTAGAGCTTAGTTTATTCAAGTTTATAGTTCACCAAGTACTTCATTCTAGGCATGTTTTTACTCTGTAAGAGCTTGATGTGTTTCCCAACAAACTTTTGCCATATTTTTTTTTTGAGGACTATCTTCGTATTTAGGCTGGGATCTAATGTTATTTTTCAATTGGTTGTCTAAGTTTTGTTAAGAGATCGCATTGTCGCTAGTTTTATGTCGCTTTTACAGTCGAGCATCCAACCGGTTCAACATTGTAAACTGCTGTCGCTTCGTCTCTCCTTCCCGAGTGTTGCTATCGCCAGTTAGGATGAAAGCGGTTTTCCATTTAGTTTTCTAAGCTTGGGAGGAGATTTTTGATAACACTATTCATGGAACAACCTTCGTGAAAAGGTACGCAAGGGAACTAATTCTTCAGACCCTTATTTGCTGTCATGGAACTAACATCGACATTACATTGAGGTACCTTCTACAAAATCATCGTCATGATATTCCAGCAACTCGAAGTCGGTCAGTCAAATGTTTTTAGTCGAAACTTTCTTCTGGGAATGCTCGTTTCTGAGAATTTTCACACATCAGTGGTCATCAGGAAACATGTCACGAAATTCTGAATTGAAACCCTTCTACAAAATCTATTTGATCTAAGAGAAATCGGAGGTTAGTCTGTGTATGTCGTTAGTTTTCTGCTGCTTTTATTATCGAGCATTCAAACCGTTCCACGTGGTAAACTGCTGTCGCTTCGTCTCTCCTTCCTTAGTGTTCCTATCGCCATGTAGGTTTACAAAAACGATGATCGATCGGCTGACCTACCCTTAGGAGGGGATTGTTGATAAGTTCCTGTTGATAATCTGTGGTGGAATTTACATCCAATATTTCTATTTTTGACATCGGTTGGACACAACGACTATCAAACTCGAGATATTCTCGGAAAAATTTTTTTGCAAAACAAAAGAGGTACTCTGCATGTCGCTGATCATTGTAGCGGTTTATAAGGGATTAAAATGTCTGGATGAGAAATAATGGATCATTTACATACATAAAACAACCTTTGTGGAAAACAATTTGTGGGAACTAGTCCTTTAGCGACTTACTCGCCATTATGGAACTTGCTTATAGAATGAATTGAGGCACTCTTTACAAAACCTACTTGATACGAGAGTCATTTGAGGCAGGCCATTTCAATATTTTTGTTAAAATTTTCAAGAGGGAATGCTGCCGTGTTTTCGCCTATTTCTTAGTATTGCTCTGCTTATTCAGGGTTGAGTGACATTTTCTTTTTGTAATGAATGTCCAAGTTCGAGAGGAGACTGCTTATATTTGCAAGTCAGTTTTATCTTATAATCTACATCCAAAATCTTTGACAATGCAAGACATTACCAAAGATATGGTAGGAAACCATCTTAAACACGAAAGAAATATTTGAAATGACACTATTTAACGCAAATGTTTTCAATGAATTATGCCTACCAAATAAGAATAATTCTGTTACTCGTTATATTCACTGTCGTGATGTCAGGTTAGGCCGGTTTCACATTATCAAGTTTTAACCAGAAATCAATCCCCTATGAACACAGGTAAGCGAGTGTAAATAAGTACAGTTCATTTAAAGTTATATGATCTAACTGTTATGTTGTTGGGCACGAATGCAACATTACTTTTATGCTTTGTGACCGTTTGATGAGTTTTTTAACCAGCTCTCACCGATCCATTAAAGATAAAGACAGAAGTAATGTGGATGGCTGTTTCACATTTTTCCCGTCGTCTCTACTTTGTGGTATAAGGTTAACTTTGAAATAAGCTTGCCGCTAGTTTTCTGTCGCTTTAATCGTCGAATTTGCAACAGCTGTCCTCATGGTAAATTGTTGTCGCGTCGTTGCTCCTTCCCGAGCTTTCCTGTGATTTTTTAGTCAGTTGTCTAGGGTTTGGGAAGAGATTGTTGATAATTTACTGACGAAAATGAGGTAGAAATTCAATCCAACATTTCCATTTTTTGACATCGGCAGGGAACAATGAATATCGAACTCGAGATATTTCTCGGAAAAATGTCTTGCATAGCGAAAAGAGCACTTAGCATGGCGCTAATTATTTTGGCGGTTTATAAAGAATTTAACATCCCATATGAAATGAAAGGGCCAGAAATAGATATATAAAACAACTTTCACAAATGAATTGTGGAGCTTTCTAAAAAATCTATTTAATATTAGAGTAATTCGAGGCTAGCCAAGTAAGTGTTTTTTAATTAAAGATTTCAAAAGGGAAAGCTGACACTGTTTCGCTTATTCTAAGTATTTCTGTGGTTATTTAGGGTTAGAAGACATTTCTTTTTCTAATGGAATGTCCAAGCTTCGAGAAGGAATTGCTTATATGCACGTCAGTTGCATCCTACAATCTGCATCCAACACATCTTTTTAAGGCATCGGCGAAAGAATCTTAAGAAAGTATCTCAAAAAACGAAAGAAATATTTTGAATGACACTATTTTCTGACTAGTTATTGCAAAGGTTTTATAGGAACTAGGCCAGCAAGATCCTCCATAGCTATCTTTCTGGCGCACGCGATATTTAATCTGGCTTCTCGTTCGGTCACCATATGGTTTATTTTGGAAAACAAAAGTAATTAAAGTAATTCATTCAATCCTACAGGCACTTGCACGCAATTAAAGAAAAGAAGTCGACATTCAGAACTGAGGCCCTTTCTACAAAACCTACTTGATTTACGATAAATAAGAGGTTAGTCTGTACGTGATAAAAACTTCAGTCTCTAGGGTTGCATTGAAACCTGTGCTTTGGAATGAAAGTGTAAATAAGGATACATGAGGAAAAACAGTTAAAAGTAAGCTATTTTGTTGTTGAACATGTATGCAACATTACTTTTTGTGGGTAGTTGACTTGTTTTCTAACCATTTCTTACCGAGCATTAAAGATGAAGATAAAAGTTGAATGGCTGTTTTACATGTTTTCGGGAGCTTCTTTTGTCTCTAGTCCGTGAACCAGAGTCATTTTCCCGTTGGTTTGTCTTTGCTTGCTTTGCAAGAAGCGTGCTGTTAGTTTCCGCCGCTTTTATTACCGAATTCGCAACAAATTTCGACAAGTAAAATTGCTCCTTCTTGAGTTTTGCTGTCACCATTTTATCTACATTGCGGATGATCTCGATGACTGAGGTTTTCCATTTGGTTGCCTAGACTTGGGAAGAGATCGTTGATAATTTCCCATCGGATCTGTGGTTGAAATCCCTTCCAAAATTATTCACGTAGCAACCTTCGTGAAAAGGCACGCCAAGGGAACTAATTCTTCAGACCCTTATTTGCTATCACTTACATCGACATTAGACTGAGGCACTTTCTACAAAATCATCGTGATGATATTCGAGTAACTCGAAGCGGGTCAGTTAAATGTTTTTGGTCGAAACTTTCTTCAGAGAATGCTCGTTTTAGAGAATTTTCACATATCAGTAGCCATCAGGAAACATGTCTCGACGTTCTAAATTGAAGACTTTCTACAAAATCTCTTTGATCTAAGAGAAATTGGAGGTTAGTCCGTGTATGATATTTTTAGTCTCCATACGGTGCGTTAAAACCTCTTCGTTGCAATGAAAGTGTAAATAAGTATTTAAGTTTTCCCGATCGGTTTTCGATACATGAAACAACCTTCGTTAGAAAATACGCCGAGGAGCACTTTCCCGCTATCACTGGCGGGTATCGACACCAAAGTAAGACGTCAAGTGAGGCGCTCTATACAAAGTTACCTGATGAAAGAGAATATGCGAAGCAGTTCAGCTCAACGCTGTTAACTGAAGTTTCCCTCAGGGAAATACTGTCGTTTTTTCCCTTGCTTCTGAAACGTCATTTCATTTATGAGTGAAATTGTCTCTGGTTTGTTTCTTGTCACTTTTATAGTACTGGAGACATCGGCACGAAACAATTCCTATTATTTTCTCAAAAAATCACTTACAAAAAAAACGAAAGGAAAAAATGATTTGAAAATTCCTTGGAACGGTTACACGGAATTAATCCAACCTTATGATATTCTTTTTCTGGTATTTCTGCGTGCACTTTGGCTTCTGGTTCCGTCGCCGTGAGCTTGGTATATTCGAGAGAACGAAAATAGTCATCCTGAACTACTAGCAGACAAAATTGCCATTGTTCAGGAGAAAATCCGTTGACAAATTCTGTCGTGACAATTTTTGTCTCGCCTGTTGGCATCGGCTACTATATACTCGCCGCTATTTAGGTTGATGTGTAAAATTCTTAAATTCAAGTCGGTTGGAAGTCTAACTGCTTTGGGAAGGGCCTACTACTCCTATACTTTCTTGGCGCGTCTACAGCAGAATTTCGTTAAATGATTTCATACAACGCATAGGGAAGGAAAAGCTGTGATCAAACTTGAGATGCTTTTAAAAAAATCCTAGCAAAACGAAGGTTAACTGAAATAGCGCAACTAAATGAATCGTTTGTCAAGGAATTAACTTGCCCGGATGAGATTTTCCTCGGGTAACTTACCTTTCTCAAACTAAGAAAACTTGTGATGACGGTAGCTTTCGTTTCATCTGTTACGGAATAACTAATCTCCGAGTCCCCTGTGACGAAAACCGCGGCTTGGAGACGTACTGCCCCTATTTCCTCTATGTTTAGAGCCTTTTGTGGGACTGTTTTAAAGCAATTGGTCTTCTATAAAACGAAAAGATAAAAAACACTTTGCGTTGATAGAAGCCATTCATGGAATAATAAAGAAGAAACTCTCTTTGATCATTTATTGCTTGGTCTCCAGCAGAAGGATGAGTGACACCGAAAATCAAGCAAAGACGTCCATCAAAGACCTTCTAGAACAATTGCAAGTCGACATGCTAACTTTCTCCATGAGAATGAAAGCCCTTTTCTCAGACACAGCTTTTGACACCGGTACTGCGCCTGCTAGAAAGTTTATGGAACTCCTAAACAAATGCAGAAACGACGCAATAGTGTACCTGAAAGGTCTCCTCCCGCTTTCAATCACGTTTCTTGCATCTATCAGCGAGTACTTTGAGTATTATGAAGCCCTGGAGTACGAAGAATGGTGTGAGATGCTATCTGACATCCTTGAAGAAACTATTGGCTACAGGGAGATGTGCCAAACGCTACTGCAGATGCATGAAGGCGTCATGAAATCACTCAAAGCAATGGAGGACCAGGTCCGCGTAATTGTAGAAGAATTTAGCCATCTTCAACGGAAATCTGAAAAGGAGGTGGAAGAGTTAAAAGACACGGCAGCTACAAAACGCACCTGGGCGGCTGTATTTGCCTTTGTACCACTGCTAAACTTCTTAATAGTGCCTGTATTGTTGCATGGTGTTCATTCAGATTTGCTGAAGGCAACTGCTAAAGGCTACGAAGCAAAAGTTCAAGAGGCTGCCGCAAACACAGTCAGCAACACCATGATCCCTGCCATGATGGGTATTTTAAGTGGTATCTCCAAAGTAGCCGGTTTCTTCTCCGTAATGCAACAGAAGTTAAAAAAGTTTGAAGGAAAAGCTGAGAAACGCATGAGCGATAGGAAGAAACTGTATTACAAAGTTATGAAGGCACAAGCAAGAGATGTGAAGACCCTTTGCCGAGGTTTCTACGCGGCTATACCACAGGTCAGGACCCATTTGCTCGCCATTCCAACCGAGGGAACAGACCAGAACTACATCGACAGGTGGCTGAGAAAGCTGAAGAAAACCATTCAAGAAAAATGTTCAGTTCGAAGGCTAACGAGCCCGCTTCTGTGTGCCATCACAGCCCCAGATGAGAGCTGGTGAAGAGTGGAAAGAACAAGATCGAGTGTCACTCTAGGAACATCTTAATGGAAGCAGTTTGATTTTTTTCGTTTTTCTTTCTTTACATACGTATTCTAGAGTAAGCATAATCCACATGCAACAGCAAAACCATTATCTAACGTTATTCAATCCAGCATTAGGGGTGACACTGATTACGAATTTAATCGAAATTGCTTCGTGTACGATTCGATTCATCAATCTACCGGTTTATCCCTAAAGGAGCTCTGAGTCATTGTTGAGTGTAGCGCCTTAGAAAAACGAACACAATTATTATCAATTGCGAACAGGATCACAAGTTATTAGGAAATTTTATTTTTTCGTGGATTTCGTTTTGCTTAGCGTAGTTTTTCGAGTCTTCGCAGCTTCTGTTATCTTTGTTGATTAGTCATGTAGTGTGAGCAAGACTGTTACCAGATCCGATGAAGTATTTAATGACGGAGTGTGCCTCTCGAAGGATCACAAGTTATTAGGAAATTTTATTTTTTCGTGGATTTCGTTTTGCTTAGCGTAGTTTTTCGAGTCTTCGCAGCTTCTGTTATCTTTGTTGATTAGTCATGTAGTGTGAGCAAGACTGTTACCAGATCCGATGAAGTATTTAATGACGGAGTGTGCCTCTCGAAGGATCACAAGTTATTAGGAAATTTTATTTTTTCGTGGATTTCGTTTTGCTTAGCGTAGTTTTTCGAGTCTTCGCAGCTTCTGTTATCTTTGTTGATTAGTCATGTAGTGTGAGCAAGACTGTTACCAGATCCGATGAAGTATTTAATGACGGAGTGTGCCTCTCGAAGGATCTTGATATTGGGATTTTTCTTTTGGGCTTTGTCCGACCACTCATTGGAAAGAGCTCTAAGTGACGTAAAGACTTAGCAGGCACAGTGCGCAGAGCTTTGAATTAACTATTTCAATCATTACTTTTTCATGGAAATAAATCAGTAGAGAGCTTATTGATGCACAGTCCTGTAAGAAGTTATGGAGGAGTTGAGATATCACGGCGGCGAGGCCTATGAAAGAGTTTATTAAAAAGAGATTTTCGGTTTATCATCAGTATTTTGCTGGTACCTCGAAATTTTCCTCAGGGAAATAGTTTTGCTTTTATTTCTTCTTGTAAAATTGTTTTACAATTTGCACCTGCAAATGTTTCTTTTGTATAATTTGCCTTCAACATAAGCACCGGAGGCATCAGAAAGAAACAATTTGCCTTACACTGGAGATGTTTCTTAGAATTATCTCTTCCAAATAAAACGAATGGAACAATTTTAACCTTCTTTGGAACAGTTTCCTTTTTCAAGGAATTAATCCACCTAATAAGATTCTTTCTCATAACGTTTCTATGTTTCTGGTAATTTCTATGTGCTCTTTGGCTTCTCGCCCCATCGTCATACAGTTAGTCCGGTTCATTCTAGAAAAAGAAATAGTAATGCTGATTTATCCAACCGTGATTTTAGGTGGAATTTAAGTGAACACTTTTTGGGCCTGTTCCCATGATATTTCATGGGAACCTGCAATCGAATGTCTGTCCGAACAACACGTTAACCAATAGTCTATGGCTTCCCAATCGTTTTAAGACTTTGTTGACAGTTTTAGTCAATTGGAGGCTATGCAATAGAGGGTTCTTTATCCCGCGATCCAGACTAAAATTTTCTCACAATCCCGTAATCGCGACGGTTTATACCGGCCAATCCCGATCCCGATCATAAAAGTTTTCTCAGTTCATTACCTCAACTTAAAAGGCCCTCTTCGGTGGGTGATAATTTTCTCAACCAGCATTTATCCTTTCAAGTTTTTGTTCACTGTAAGGCGTAACTTTATCTCTTTGCACCAAAACGATGACATCGTTCATTTGAGAAGTTTCCAAAGTTTTGCAAGAATAACGTACGCTAGTCAGGGTAACGACTTCCTTCCGTTTAACTTCGATAACGATAAGATGTAGTAGTACAGGTCAGTATCAATGACACAATAACAATATCAAGTGCATAAAACAAAAAAAGCTGATGGTGATCCCTTAGCTCCATAACAAGGGAAATATAGAAAAATTAATTGAACACAATATTGTTATGCTGTTTCCTTAAGAGCCTTTAAAGTGGTCACCTTTCGTGGAGGCTGAGCACGAAATTTTTATTCCGCAGAGAGCATCATCCGCTCTTCCCCTTCTCGTAAGAGATAGCGACACAACTCATAATGTTTATTATGTCGATTTGATTTGACTCATCATTTTCAATAGTAGCTGACAACCTCACAGAGCAACGTACCGCTCTTTTTCCCGATTGATATATTGGTCGGTCACCAAGAAATCCAGGGTCACTATTACAGGACACAGCAAGGCTCAGAATGTCCAGATATCACCAATGGGTTGCAATAAAACAACAGGGCAGGGAAAAGGCCGTGTGACCGGCACGAGCGCAGATAAGACTGTCATAACAAGCCTTTGTGCGGCTTTTCTTAGCCTCTCCCACAAGCGTCATTAGGGGATCGCGTGTCACTTTTGCGTGAGAAGTGAAACGCGATCTCCTAAAAACGGCTGCGTGGGAGGCTAGGCTTTTTTGGAGTTTTAGATTTTTAAAGTCTCGTAAACGGACCCCGGTTCTAGGTTCGTTTTAGTGATTATTCCCCGAATCCCGCTCCTCAAAACCGCCGATTCCCGTGTCCCGTTTATAATAACAATCCCACATCTCTCTCCCTTAATAATAATAATAATAATAAACTTTATTTACGTGTCAAATAAGATAGCAGTTTCCCACTAAGTTACCCTAAATTCCCGGATCCCGGCCTTCAAATATAATAAGAGTAGATGGGCCTATATCGTTTATATGTCTTTTTTTTTTTCCAAGAAACCTTAAATCTAAGCGAGAAACTCGAGTTACATAACAAGGTGGACTTTGACAATTCCTTGCCCCCTACAATTCGTGGAAACTTGAAATCGATATCAGCCTCTCGGTCAGGTTACACCGGTTTTACATTTCAACTTATTATCAATGCCCTAAGAAGGATAGGTCTAGGAGAAGCACAAAGCGCTCTCTGTTAGGATACATGAACTAATTCAAAAGGCACTCGCACGCCATCAGTTGAAGCCCTTTCTACACAATCTACTTGATCTGAGAGGAATTGGAGGTTAGTTTGTGTATATATGAATAAAGTCATTAAGGCTGCTTTGAAACTCATAAGGAGAGAAATTAAAGTGCACATAATTATAGCTTAGTTTAGTTCAGGTCTAGTTCACCAGCTACTTCATTTCTAGGCATGTGAACAACTTTACCTTTAAACTTTGTGTGAGCTTGCTGTGTTTCCTAACCAACTTCTACCGTCTATTGAAAGCGGAGAGAAAAGTAATGTGGATTGGTATTTCACTATCTTTTTGAGGACTGTCTTCGTTTTTAGGCTAGGATCTAATTTTTTTTCAGTTGGTTGTCTAAGCTTTGTTAAGAGATCGCATTGCCGCCAGTTTCTGTCGCTTTTATCGTCGAGCATCCAACCCGTTCAACATGGTAGACTGCTGTCGCTTCGTCTCTCCTTCCCAAGCGTTCCTATCGCCATTTAGGATGACTGAGGTTTCCATTTGGTTTTCTAGCTTGGGAAGGGATCGTTGATAATTTTCTGTCGGACCTGTGGTTGAAATCCCCTCCAAAATTATTCATGGAAGAACCTTCGTGAAAAGGCACGCCAAGGCAACTAATTCTTCAGACTCTTATTTGCTGTCATGGAACTTACATCGACATTAGATTGAGGCACTTCCTACAAAATCATCGTGATGACATTCGAGTAACTCGAAGTCGGTCAGTTAAATGTTTTTGGTCGAAACTTCTTCTGGGAATTCTCGTCTCTAAGAATTTTCACACATCAGTGGCCATCAGGAAACATATCTCGACATTCTAAATTGAAGACCTTCGACAAAATCTATTTGATCCAAGAGAAATTAGAAGTTAGTCTGGGTATGTCGCCAGTTTCTGCCGCTTTTATTGTCGAGCATCCAACCCGTTCCACATGGTGTATGAACTGTCGTGTTCCATATTGTTACACTAATCGTTCACAGAAGAGTTTTTCTAGTTGTGTCCAATATTCTTGCTTATTAATAGGGCCCTCTTGATGTATTTTTCGGCAACATTATATGTCAAGCGATTGGAAACATACCCCCAAAGTTGCGTATTCGACTACTTCTCCATCTCTGTCGCCAATTTCCTCATAGATTGCAAGGGCTTTCTTTTGATATTTTTGAGCCTTTTCATAATCATGAAGACGGTGAGAAATTCTCCCAAAATTACTGTAAACTACTGCTTCTCCACGTTTATCGCCAATTTCCTTTGCTATTGCCAGTGCTTGCACTAGATATTTATCTGCTCTAGGGTATATTTCGAGTAACAGAAAAAAGCTTCTAGGTTTGCATAACAACTTGTTTCTCCATTTCTGTTGCAAATTTCCTTACTAATCCTTAATGCTTTCTCTAGATGTTCTCGAGCCTTGTCATGTTCACCGAGTAAATCAAACAGTCTCCCTAAGTTTCCGTCATCCGCTGCTTCTCCTTCTCTGTGAGCAATTTCCAGTCTAATCGCCAGTGCTTTCTTGTAATAATCTTGTGCCTTGTCATAATTACCACGCGATTGAAACACTATTCCAAGTTTGATAGGTGAGGACATGTGGCATATTGTAAAGGCTATGCTTTCTTAAATTGTACCTTGGATTCTTATATAATGGCAGAAGTAAGCTGTTCAGCGTATGATCTTTATTATATATTGTATTTATCTTCATCGAGATCGCATTTTTCTCTATACGAACAAGCTCGTTGATGAGATATTGCGGCAAGACGTTATAAAATACCTTAACGGCATAATCGACCACGGACCTTACGCACGTATTGTAGAAAAGAATTAGATCTGTTGCGATGATTTAACGCGTTTGAGCTGTACTAGGAAATACAATCGCTTACTAACTTTCCTAACTACTTCTTCAATGTGTACAGTCTGAGTTAGATTAGCGCTTATAGTAAGCTCCAGCAAATCGGCGACACTTACAACTTCTACTTCTTTTCTGTCGATAACAACCGCATCCAGTTCAACTGGATTCCGAGCAAACAAGATTCGGAGCTCCTCGCCGAATGTAGGTGGCATAGGTTTTAGTGAATGCAGATGGGTCTGTTACCATATTTTACGTAAACCTCCAATCGAACGTCGTTCCGATACACCCGTCAACCGTTAATTTATGGATTCCCACTCGTTTAAAGTTCTTGTAAGTAGTTTCTGCAATTGGAAGCTATGCAAGAGGGTTTGAACCACGATTGTTAGGAATAATTACAGTTGAGTAAGACCTTACCTACTTGTTCCTTGCTCAGTCTGTTAGGAAACATAAAGCAACCTTTGTAAGAAAACGTGACTAGAAAACGAATCCTACAGACCCACCACCACAATTGAAGGTAACATCGACATAAATTGAATTGCTTTTTACTAAGACTAAAATGCTGCCTTTTTTCGCCTTATTCTAGAGGCCGATCACTACTAGCAGACAAAATTGCCATTGTCCGTGAGAAAATCCGTCAACAAATTTTGTTGTGACAATATTTTTGTCTCGTCTGTTGCAACCACATTGACTGCGGTGAAAGTCGTCTCATTCTGTCGACACTGTCAGTATCGTATTTCACTATAATTTATTGCATTTTTCTACGCGCTAAAACATCGACTCAGTTTGGCGGAATAATGGAGCGTGTTCAATTGTCCTTTTTTCCAGGCGCTTAAGCTTGTGCCTCTTGAGCAATCTCTTATACTTCGTCGGAGGGAAAACGTGACTGTGACTGGAATACTGCTCCGTTCTCGTAAATTCTCCCGGTTGTATATTGATGGCCAAACTGGTCGTCGAAAGGTGGGACGTTCCAGCTTCATACAGAGTTGGGCAATTCATAAGGATGACCGGCATAGTTTGCCGTTGGATGTAAGTTCCAACTATTGGGATTCAATTTGTCCGCTGTGGAAATTTTAAATCTTCTAGATGCTAAATTTTTACCCCTTAAAAGCTTTTTAGACAAATGACTGTTTACTTGGACGATTTTGTCTAGTTTTAACCTGAGACTGATTTTGTCGGGGGTGCATTTGAAGATTTGTCCGCTTCGACCAAAATTTGTTAAGTGGCGACAAACCATCTGCACTTGTAGCGCATTAGTGATGACAGACTGCTACTGTACTTACTTGGCGCGTCTACAGCAGAATTCCGTTAATCGATTCCATGCAACACATAGGGAAGGAAAAGCTGTGCAAAAAAGTGGAAAAGCAAACTCGAGATGCTTTTAAAAAAACTTGGCAAAACGAAGGTTAATTTGAATAGCGCTACTAAATGAATCGTTTGTCAAAGAATTAACCTGCCTAGATGAGATTTTCCTCGGGGTATCTTATTTTTTTCGAACCGAGGAAACGTGTGATCGAAACTAAAATATTTTGAAAAACAAAAGGTAGCTTTTCCTTTGTTGAACAGAACTCTTTAAGGGAGGGAATAAAGTCTGAATATTATTATAGTGGTGTGAAAGATATTATGCTATGCGGCTAGAAGTGAAGTTTGGCGAAGGAAAAAGGATACGTTTTTTAGAGCCCTTTTAAGCTCACTGGAGGCTAAGCACGTGGCGATTACATAGGTGTAACAGAAATCTGAAAGAAATTCATGCAAACTCCAACAACTCCTCTTATTTGATCCTTACCATGAACTTAAGAGAGGATGTCAGCATCCATCGAACAAATTTGAAATATTGTGGCAAGTGGCCCAAAATTCGTTTTCTCTCCTTCTTTCATATTTTGTAGCCCAATATTTTCTAATAATTGTGGTGTAGTTTTTTTGTGAAAATATATTTTAGTTTTCGAGAAATGACTTTTTTCGTTCGACCGCTCAAATATGCAAATTTTCACCGTGAATATTACCCGAGTTGTGTGACCTCATGTAACGAATGTACTAGACCTATGGTATTTCTGTGAGCATAATCCTTTGTTTTATCATCTAAACTTAATCCCCTGTCGTTATTGAAGCTGGCAAAGAAATATTTATTTTTTGGTGAATATTTTTGTCCGACATACTTTTCCTATGTCGAAAAGTAGCATCAAAACAAAGACAGTTTTAACAATGACCGATATGACAGAATCTACTGAGCTTCAAGCTTTTAAAAGACCAAAGGATAGTTATAAAGTTACTGTAAAAATTTCCTTGTGTATTTGTGTTGTTCTTTCTTGAGACGAACTCAAAGTCCGGCAAAATTTACTTGATAGCGACTATGGAATATACATGATGCGCCTAGTTGTTGCCACCGTTAACTGGCATAAATCACTACAATTTGTAAAGAAGTCTATCATAACACTCTTACCTTGTTTATTTATGATTTTATTAGCCGTTTCGATTATTATATTACGCCTGGGTATTACATTTTGACAGGAGCCCAGGTTTTGCGTTCTGTTTTCCCCTCCCTCATTTATATCATAAGCTAATCACGCAATAATTGATACCGACACATATATGTTATTTGCCGGCTGGGAGGTCCGTATGGTGAAAAACTGTGACCGAGGTCTTGAAAATACTGCCCGAGGCCGTAGGCCGAGGGCAGCATTTTCAAGACCGAGGTCACAGTTTTTCACCATACGGACCGACCCTTAGCCGGTAAATAACATATTTATTGTTTTTAAACTTGACGAAATTCTTTCCGAAAGAACCCGAATGATTTATGGCCGTAAATACGGCAAGATCTTCCATAAACTGAACAATTTTTGAGTGAGTAAATGGTAGTTAAAATAGAGGTGATGCAAATTTAAGAGAGATGCCTCAGTGAAACATTTTCATTTCCGTAACGATAAAGGTGATTTAAAAGGCTTCCAAACAAACTTTGAAACATTATTTTTACAAGTATCTGTCACAATCTGACACCTGTCAATTAGAGAGCGCACAAGAAAAAAAAAGGCGTAGGAACATTTGAAAACCAACAGAACTAGTTTGGCAAGGACTGTCACGACAATGTTTTCTTCAAAATTAGTTCATGATCTGACGGAAAGTATTATTCACTCTCATCGACCATTCATTCATGTACGCAGATTTACCTCTGTTCATTAAGTAAACGGCGAGGAAAATAAATGTGAGTAAATTCAATTTTTTTATTTTGAAGTTGTGAGAGTTTGCTCGTTTGTTTGCTGTAATGGCGTGTTTAACTCTAATCTTTCCTTCACAAAAACTAAATTCGAACGGCACACTCCAACGAGACACAAGGGAATGTAATGCGGCCTTTTCTCAAAAAATTCCTTCAATTTCTGTTGTGCAATTTAAGGTACAAATGTCCAAATTGAACGGAATTGGAAAGACTCAACAGGAGCTTATATTTGTTGTAGAACTTAAATTAAAACTTCGCTCGCTCTTTCACTATGAACAAATTGCTCGAGAAAATTCAGATATTAAATGAATGAAAGTTCCATCGTTCAGTTTAACTGTAACCAAATACCTCACGTTTCAACTTTCTGGGTACTTTTTGTGAACGATTAAAATTAATTGCAGACGGTTTTTAGGCCGCTTGTCAACCAACGTAATGACACTATTGTTTATACAAATTCATTCTGAAACCAATATTTTTCTGTCAACCAAAGTGATTTGATAGAGAGAAAAGAGAGGATTCATAAGTTATTTATCGGCTTGAGGTAGTGACCGACGTGTTTGCTTAAAAATACTGCCCAGCCGGAAAACGAGGTATATTTATGAAAAAATGACAACGAAAGTTGGGATGTACTCGGCGATTCACGAAAGCGTTACCGTGGCCCGTGGGCAGAGATAGGAAAATACTGACCGGGTAAAGAACCAATCAGATTGCAAGATTCGTTACCGTGCCCTCTAAGAAAACAATAAAAATGAATATTTACCATGTATAAAGATTTTTGTTTACGTTGAATTGAAAATATTAAAATATGTGCTTTCTTCCCTAATCATTGTTTCAGCGGAAGCGAAGCAGTTAAAAGTGGGTTGTTGCTTCAACGCTACTGAAATTGTAAGTATTCAGACAGGCGAGCAAAGCGTGATGCTCTGGGAGTAAAAACTTTTAGGGGTCTTTTACATGATATCCGAATGAGTTTTGTACGAGAACGAGTTCATACCGGTTGCCACATAATAACCAGCGTAAAATTTATTCGAAACGAGTCATTTCTGAGTGAGTTTATTGGGGTTTTCATTACAGAACGAAACACTCATTCTGGACGACATTTTCTACCTGTACAATGTAAACGCGGCACGGCTCTCATATTTGAATGAATCCTCTGTAGGAGCGAGGGAAGCATTGAAAAAGACAGAAAAGGACATAAACACTTGTTTTTACAGGCTAATTGTTGCCACTCCCACACGGATAAGACTTAAGTACCTTTTATGATTTTATAGCGGTCGTTTTCGAAATTCTAGGCGCGCATCCCCGCCCTCTTATGTAAAGGGGCCCCCCCGGGGATGCTGATAGGTGCAGCACACTTGACATTTAGCAAGGACAAATTCTAATGTGATTTTTGGCGAAGAGAAACAAGTTTTGTCAGCGTCTAGTTGCTAGTGCGGAAGGGCCCTTTACCACCGTGTACATAATTACGCGTCCCCCCAGACGGTAGAAAGCCAACAAAGTGTTCAGACATTAGTTCAGAAAATTCCGCCTCTGTCTGAATTTTTGGTAGCCTATTGACCAATCCCCAATCGAAACTTAAGTCTGATGTCACGCGTAATTTTGCTCACGGTGGTAAGTAGCCCACTTAGCGAAGCCAGATTGTACGAATTTTCCAGACATCTTGAGTACTATCTGTGATACACGCTTGCCAATTCCCCATCAGCTTTTGGAATCGACTTAACCATACCTTTAACATGGCCGGACATTTCTTTTGGTACCCTACATCTGCTATTGGAACCACGATTCCACCCAACACCGAGATTTGATCTGTGAGTGGGGCAATTAGTAAAATCATCGATATCTTTTGGCGTCTCGAAGATGCCGGTGTCACAGCGGATTTGGTGTCAAACTAGTGTCACAAGTTTGTTTCTTATTGAATCTAACGGTGTTCGACTATCGCGGAAAAGGTTCAAAAACGACCCCTCTCCAGACATTAAACTAAATTCTTGCCCATTTTCCCTTGGTCAAAAGAAACATCCGACGGGATGCCAGTTTGTATGCATTAACGGTACGCATGTTTTGAATTGAAAACATACTTTAGTACGCTCTGGAACATAAAGTATCATCCATTTTTATTAGAACGTTAAGGATGATGTTTTCACTCAGTTTTGTTGGGGGGTTCGAATCCGCGGAGGGGGGTCCATATCCCCTAGCGGATTTGGACCGGGGGGTCCATTTCCGCTAACGGATTTGGACCGGGGGGGTCCAAATCCGCTGGGACACCGGCACGAGACAAAACAAGATCAACTTCATTTTCTGGATCTGAAAACTTGCAACTCCGCAAGTGACTTGAAATGTCTTTATAACAATCACGCAAGAAAACGAATTGGTCTTCTCGATAACTAAACCCACAAGTTCCACCAGCGAACGATTTAACTAAACAGAAAATCTCCATGTTAGCATGTAAGATGAGACGCTTATAAAACAGATCAGTTAGCAAAATTAGTATGTAGCTTGTCAATCAAATTGACTATTGTAGCCATACTTTGACTGCAGCTGGCAAAGGAATCATTGATGGATCTAGACATTTTAGTTTTCTGAATGCAGTAATTCCTGAAAGATTTTTCTAGTTAACTGTTGTCATGCAGAGGATTCATTCAAATATGAGAGCCGTGCCGCGTTTACATTGTACAGGTAGAAAAGGTCGTCCAGAATGAGTGTTTCGTTCTGTAATGAAAACCCCAATAAACTCACTCAGAAATGACTCGTTTCGAATAAATTTTACGCTGGTTATTATGTGGCAACCGGTATGAACTCGTTCTCGTACAAAACTCATTCGGATATCATGTAAAAGACCCCTAAAAGTTTTTACTCCCAGAGCATCACGCTTTGCTCGCCTGTCTGAATACTTACAATTTCAGTAGCGTTGAAGCAACAACCCACTTTTAACTGCTTCGCTTCCGCTGAAACAATGATTAGGGTAGAAAGCACATATTTTAATATTTTCAATTCAACGTAAACAAAAATCTTTATACATGGTAAATATTCATTTGTGTCGGTATCAATTATTGCGTGATTAGCTTATGATATAAATGAGGGAGGGGAAAACAGAACGCAAAACCTGGGCTCCTGTCAAAATGTAATACCCAGGCGTAATATAATAATCGAAACGGCTAATAAAATCATAAATAAACAAGGTAAGAGTGTTATGATAGACTTCTTTACAAATTGTAGTGATTTATGCCAGTTAACGGTGGCAACAACTAGGCGCATCATGTATATTCCATAGTCGCTATCAAGTAAATTTTGCCGGACTTTGAGTTCGTCTCAAGAAAGAACAACACAAATACACAAGGAAATTTTTACAGTAACTTTATAACTATCCTTTGGTCTTTTAAAAGCTTGAAGCTCAGTAGATTCTGTCGTATCGGTCATTGTTAAAACTGTCTTTGTTTTGATGCTACTTTTCGACATAGGAAAAGTATGTCGGACAAAAATATTCACCAAAAAATAAATATTTCTTTGCCAGCTTCAATAACGACAGGGGATTAAGTTTAGATAATAAAACAAAGGATTATGCTCACAGAAATACCATAGGTCTAGTACATTCGTTACATGAGGTCACACAACTCGGGTAATATTCACGGTGAAAATTTGCATATTTAAGCGGTCGAACAAAAAAAATTATTTCTCGAAAACTAAAATATATTTTTACAAAATAACTACACCACAATTATTAGAAATATTGGGCTAAAAAATATGAAAGTAGGAGTGAAAACAAATTTGGGTGACTTGCCGCTGTTTGCTTGATGCTGACATTAGCTCTTAAGTTTTTTACAACCGAGGTGGCCTCCCCGCCCAACCATACTGTTAAACCTGTATAAATATTATATCTTAAGTGGCTCATACATAAAAATGATGATGATAATGATGATGATGATGATGGTGATGACATTCTTTCCTAAGCCATCTTTAAATAATGTCTAATGCATCAAGAACTGATGAACAAAACAGCAGCTTTCGTTTCATGAAATCTAAACAACTAATCTCCTTCCCCTGTGTCGAAAACCCCGGCCTAGAGAAGTACTGCTCCTTTGTCCTTTAATTTTAAAGCCTTTTGTATGACATTTTTAAAGCAATTGATCTTTTATTAAATGAAAAGAGAAAAAGTCAAATCATCCATGGGGTGATAAAGGAGAACAACATTTTGATCATTTATTTCTTGGTTTCTGGCAGAAAGATGAGTGACACCGAAAATCAAACGGAGGGCTTCATCACAGAACTTCTCGAACAATTACGCAGCATGCCAGTCGACATACGATTTTTCTCCATGAGCATGAGAGCTCTTTACTCAAACGTGGCTGTTGGCACCAATACTGCGCCTGCTGAAAAGTTTAGGGAACTCCGAGACAAAACCAGAAACGACGCAATAGTGTACTTGAACGGTCTCTTCCCGCTTTCAGTCACGTTTGTTGCATCTGTCAGCGAGTACTTTGAGTATTATGAAGCCCTGGAGTACGAAGAATGGTGTGAGATTCTACCTGACATCCTTGAAGAAACTATTTGCCACAGGGAAATGTGCAAAACGCTACTGCAGATGCACGAAGACATCATAGAACCACTCAAAGTGAGAGAGGACCAGGCCCGCGTAATTGTAAGTGAATTAAGAAGCCTTAGACAGAAATTTGAAAAAATGAAGAAAGAGCTGGAAGACAAGGCAGAGACAAAACGCAGCTGGGCGATTGTATTTGCCTTTATACCATTTCTGAACTTCTTAGTAGTTCCTTTTTTGCGTAATGCCGCTGAATACGATTTGGCTGATGCAGTTGCTAAAGGCAGCGAAGCAGAAGTTCAAGAAGCTGCCGCACTCGCAGTTAGCGGCATGATCCATGCCTTGCAAGCCTTTATCACTGGTCTCCAAAAAGCAGCCGCTTTCTTCGCCGTAATGGAAAAGAAGTTAAGAAGCTTTGAAGGAAAAGCTGAGAAAGCCAAAAGCCGCGAAATGAAAGCGTACTACACAATGATGAAGAAATCAGCAAGAGAAGTGCAGAACCTTTGTGACGGCTTCTTCGCGGTTACACCACAGGTCAGGACCGATTTTCGCGCCATTCCAACCGAAGGAACAGACCAGAACTACGTCGACAGGTGGCTGGAAAAGCAGAAGAAAACCATCCAAGAAAAATGTTTAATTCGAAAGCTAGCAAGCAAGCTTCTGTCAGCCATGACAGCCCCAGGTAAACCCTAAACCCTAAACCCTAAGGCTAGAGCTGGTGAAGAGTGTAAAGAACTAGATCGAGTGTCACTCTAAGGAACATCTTAATGGAAACAGTATGATTTTTGTCGTTTCGTCTTTCTCCACATATCTATACTAGAGTAAGTGTAATGTCATGCAGCAGCAAAATCAATTTTTAACTTTAAGGGTGACAGTGACTACGCATTTATCGGAATCGCTTCGTCTATGATTTAATTCATCAATCTGCCGGTTTATCCCCAAAGGAGCTTTGACTCATTGTTTAGTATAGCGCCTTAGAAAAACGAGCACAGTGATTATTAATTGCAAACAGGATTATAAGTTATAACGAAATTTTATTTTTTCATGAATTTCATTTTTTCTTAGCTTAGTTTTTCGTGTCTTCGTGGCCTTTGTTACCTTTGTTAATAGGTTATATAGTGTGAGCAAGACTTTAATCCGATCCGATGAAGTATTTGTAAGCGGAGTGTTTAGGTGCCTCTCGAAGAATCTCGATATTAGTATTTTTCTTTTGGGTTTCATCCGACCACTTATTGGAAAGACCTGTGACTGACGTAAAGACTTAGCAGAGCCAGAGTGCAGAGCTTTGAATCAAATATTCCAATCATTACTTTTCATGGAAATAAATCAGTAGAGAGCTTATTAATGCACAGTCCTGTAAGGAATAATGGAGGAATTGAGATATCACGGCAGCGAGGCTGATGACAGAGCTGATTAAAAAGAGATGTTCAGTTTATCTTCGGCATTTTGCTAGTACCTCGATGTGTTAACCGTCTCTACCGACGCTAGGCCTCCCCTGCGGTTTAACATATGAATGAAGTGTTAAGTTCGGGCTGAAAACGTGTAAATTTGGCTTTGCGGCTCAGACTGCAAATGATTTTAAATAATTGTGAAATTCCATATTATTTTTTCATAGAAAGGCCTGGAAATGTACAAAGTTTTA
The DNA here is from genome assembly GCF_036669915.1 of Pocillopora verrucosa. Classification (NCBI taxonomy): domain Eukaryota; kingdom Metazoa; phylum Cnidaria; class Anthozoa; order Scleractinia; family Pocilloporidae; genus Pocillopora; species Pocillopora verrucosa. The sequence continues at coordinate 22,665,891 of NC_089315.1, read as the reverse complement.
AAACGCACGTGCAGAGCAATTGTTCTGCTCCTTACAACTTTTGTGTCACCTCGTTCTCGTTCTCGCTGCCGTAGTTTTGTATAAGTCTCCAACAGAAGATGGCTGCTGAGTTTTAACAATCTGCTGAAAGAATTCAACTCATGATAGAACTCCACGGCTGAAGTTTTGTTTCTGCTATATTTTTTCAAACTGACAGGTTTAGAATTATACTAAAATTATTGAGATGAAAAAATAGAGGTATGAAAGTGAAAGCCCTGATAAGCAAGGCAAATATCAGCTTACGAATCCATTATTGTTAGGGTGCAAAACTCAAGGTTTTGTAGACGCGATTTTTGATTGACATTGGTACTTGGAATTATATATTAAGAAGTTACTACTATCATTTTTAATTTTAACGAGGTTTGTCTGGCGATCGCCTTATACTTAGACTTCAGTTAACAGAAAAGAAGCATGAAGAAAGTTGAATGAAAAACTGCTTAGTGCAAAATAACTTTTCATATTGAAAGATTTCTTTATAATTTTTTTGTAAGAGCGTTAATATTTCAATCATGTATTCAAACAAATTCAAGACACACATGATCATGTGGAGTCAAATGTAATCAAAATTGAGTGATCCTGCAAAGGTTTGTAATTGATTAAGTTTTAATAAAGACTTCATAGATGTTCCACAGAATGCATCGGAATGTTTTTTACCCGTGGGGTATTCAGGTTAGAATCAAGCACTAGAGACCTTGCCAACGAGCGTCAGTGAGTCAACCAAATTGGAAAAAGACCTGTTATTGGAAAGGTTCAAAATATGTTAATAACAACTTAATAATTGGGTTAAAAGGTGTATACCTAAGGTTGCGTTTGAGACAGAACTTTAGTGTTACGTGTTGTGTCTAAGCGCGGAATAACATCAATACACCGTGGATTTAAAACGGCCGACCAAACTTTAATATTCACTACTAAATCCTAAAGCTACAACTGACAAACATACATGCAACTTGACTTTTTAAAGTTGCGCTCTGAAACATATGTTACGTAACATGCCTTACGTAACTTTTGCACCTAATCATGTTCCCTATTGTCCTATCTTTAACACTATAACATTACGTATCCCTTTAACATTCAAGATTTGATTCGCAATTCTCTCTTTAAGCAAAAACACATTCATGTCAATAGTCGAGAGAATTTGCTTACCACTTTGCCTGATACGTTTCTTAGCAAAAGAATTGGTATTTCGAAATGCGAAATAAAAAGCAACACTAGCCTCGTCCATTTGCAAGGACTAGACGAATTCAAGTCCATTTAAGCTGACTCAGTTACATTTTTCCAAGTAAATGAATTTTGAGCCCTTTTTTGGTTGAAAGGATTAACTAAGTTGAACTGTGTCCGGATGAAAACTTGTCAATATGTTTGCCGTATTGTAAAAATAACATCTTAGTTATTTCAATTGATTTTAACTTTTCAGGGCATTGAATGAGTTTTCCAGAGGAGCATAAAGATAAAAATTGCACTCCATTCAGTTCATCGATCATCGCAAACAATATATTGACAAGAATTTCAATTTCCATACTCGTAACCGAATGCAATCACTCTTGTTCTTTAGGAGCTGCATCAATCTTCCTTCACCTTATTTATGCCTGAGCATTTCTCAATTTGTTTTATATAACTACTAGCACTGCGCTATTACGTCACCTCTGGCGCAGAGAGAGTGAATTCGGTCGTATTACATCAGTGGACCCCGCTACCAATTATTCTAGTTCAACTGCCATGCGCGAGCCACTGCGAAGTCCTATTGGTTCAAAATGATCCCGGAGGCATCCCCAAGGGTTTCAAGTTCATATGTTAATTTTGACCAAGTTATAACTTCTCGAAAGGGAAAAACAGTGTTTTGTCTCGCAAATTTACTGCGATGTGAAGGAACTCGCTGAACTTTAGCGTGTCTGCGGTGTTTGCGGCATAAATCTGTTTCAAGCAGCGATCAAAGGACATTTTACCATTAAAGATTTTCAAGAACACGTATTCAGCATCTTTGGGTAAACGATGAAGCTTGGGGCAACAGTGAACAAAAGATAGGTGAGTGAAATTTTGTGGAGTGCACTTTACACGAAAACACTAATAATTTATTAGGTTTGTATCGACGATTACTTCAACCACTAACAAATCCGAACTTTTCAAGCTCCGTTTCAATAACAAAAGTTTTCAGATTTAGTGACACAATTTCTCAAAGGATTCTCAAACGTAGTTACAATCTTCGTTTCTTTTCATACCCCAAAGACATGAAAGATTTGAGAAAACATTCTAAGCAATTTGAGGATGAATGTTTACTTTAATAATTAAACAACTTTTTCGAATGGGCAGGACAATAATTAATGCTTGAATTTTCTCCCCATCTCGCGAAAAGCAATAACATCCATGTTTGTTTCTTTTGATAGAAATGTAATGGTGTATTTCTAGTAGAACCTAAAGAGGAATATGATTAAATAACACACATGTATTTGAAAGGGGATGAACGTGAACTTTCAAACATTTACAAAATAATTCTTTGTTGAACAAAATAAATCAATCACGGGTTCGCCGCTGTGCTTTGTTGTTGTTTTATTTTGAAAATTGTATTTTCGAGTCAGACATTTAAGTTTCAGAACAAAATCTTAAAAATTCATAAATTTCCATGTAGGCATTCATCGCACCTCATTCTGACAAACTATCTGTCTTTGAAAATTCTCTTCCTTGATTTTGTCCAGTGTTATCGTAATTCAAAATACATCACGCTTATGGAGTAAAGACAGTTTTCCGATAAGCTTATCTTTCATCTCGAATTGGTGAAAAATCATCAGCAGTCAAAAGTGAGTCTTGTTATTGTGTGGAATAAGATGCCTGAAATTTTTTCGGGGAAATGTGGTATCAAAGGTATCGACAATTGCCACCTTAGCTGTAAACTAAAGCAACTTAATTAAGTTTTCGCTTCTTCAGCGAGTCTCTTCCATCTCAATAACTTTATTGTTACTGTCAAAAAACAAATTGTTTTAATGAACTTTGAATCGCAGACCACAAAACAAAAGCATCATATTTACGCTTCAAAATCAAAATCTATAAAGAACTGAGGTTTTCTTTTTTTTCCCTTCTATGGGCTCATCAGTTTCAATGCTTCGATGCAGGGTGCATTTTTCTGTGTCCTTAGAAAAAATATATTTCTCAATATTTCAGGCAGAGATGACAAATCTAAAACTTTAATTCGGAGAGTTTAACAATTAATTTTTCACGTAAAATGTCACTGGTTGTGAGCCAGATTTACGTGATTAGTGCTTAAGCTCTAAAATAGACACATGATAAAAATTCGATTTATCAGAATAAGTTGTTCAATATTGAGTTTGCGTTCTCAGATTTTTAATTGAAATCTCATTCCCGGTTGGTGTTCATTCTGACCGCACCGTTATACTGATAAAATCAATATAAGATGAAAGAACTGCCACTGATTGGCTGATGAGAGCGGAGACGATGCAAATAATCTAAGCGTAAGTTCTTGTTATGTCTGCCGCTTCGAGTTCCGCGCTTGAAACCTTACTTCTATTTAAAACAAAATGCTGAAGTCCGAAAATAAGAAATGATAAGTAAGTCTTTAATAGAATGAAAATTATTAGCCATGAACAATGGGTGAATTCAGCGAAGTCTACAGTCATCCGGAATTGAGTTTCATTGTGTAAGAAAAAGATCGTCTAAATCTGTCTGACCCTGTGCTCTCGTCGACGCTGTGATGAAATTTATCAATTTGATTAACGAAGATCAAGTCCAGATTCTTCTTTCTGTCGCCTCCTACGCAAGCCTTAGGCCTCTAACAAGATTTGCGTAGGGAGTTTCAATATTCTCTCCACCACAAAGGTCTCTAAAATTCCTCGAAATAGCATACGTCGATCAGTTAATCATACTCGCATGCATTACTGTGATTCATTTTTTCTTTAGGAGAAAAAATTTCAATTTCAGAAGTTCCTTTACATTTTTACTTTTGATATATTTGCGACCCATCTTTACGTGCTGGAATTCAGTTTTTCCGATGCAGTTTCAGATAACAAGATAAAACAGTTGGACAGGGCTACAACCCAATGTCAGGAAATCGGGGCTATTTTCGGCTCACCAAAACAAAATTTAATTAGTGGTTTTACATTATAAAAGAATCAAGTGAAGAATGAGCCCAGAAATTAAATGTATAAATTTTTATTATATCCCGGTCGAACCTTCCCAAGACATTCATGGAAAACCTTCCTGTCGGGCTCTCGAAAAATGCGAGCAATACGAGCGTAAGAGAGCAAACAGCAAGAAGAAACTTCCTGCTTTGCGCGTTCCGATCTAAATCACTCGAAATCCATTTACGAGGCGCCTGTTTCTTAAACCAAAGTAGTGATAACCTCGCTAGATGGGATTAAGTTAATTAATGCAGAGAATAATATGCATCCCTGCATATGTCATAAATTTTTAGTTCTAAAGTGAGAATGATCATAATGCCACCAAGGTAACTTGCGTTACTCAGCAAATGAATTGGCCCGGACTCTTAACCAACAAGTCTGAGAGGGATTTGGGGCAGGATAATTTTTCTAACGGATAATGACCTTTTTTTTTAAATTGACGGCCGAAAATCAAAACCATTAATTAGGATATCGACATACAAGTACCCACATAAGCATAGTTCCTTTGGAAATTTCGCGAAAGGTCAAATTGTCGCGCGTTTCTTCAGCTGAAAAAATTTAATTTCAGATTTATGTGTCTAACCTCATTACACTGACGTGCAATTTTTATCAAGTGCGGGTCGAACCATGTACTTTCCCATAACAAGTTTTACCTTTCCGTGGGATAAATTTTGATGTAGATCTTCATTTTGACGAAGATCCATTTTATGAATTGAAGAAAACTCGACCTGTACACACTATTATCAATAGCATATCATTTTGTATAGCTTAAAAAAATTAAGGAGGAAGACGTTTGATTTGAGATTGCTCTCTCGGCTAACACTGGGAACGAGTCGCTAAGTGAAGTCCCAGCGGGGGATAGCTTGCTAATTTTGAAACAATCTTGATCTGAGCGAAAATAGCACGCCGGCTAAGCGAGCTTATGGCACCTGTTTTGAAATCTTCAGTGATCTTTTCTGGCAGCTGATTGTGCTGGTGAAACGTACCGTCATGTTCGTCGACACAACAGATTTCCTAATTGAGTCGGCGATGGCAGAATGTGGCCGGAACGAGTAAGTTTGAACATTGAACAAGCACCATGCAAAGTTGGAGGAGGAATTTGATTTGCTAACTTCTCGAAAATCTTCTTTTCTTTCGGCATGCTAGAGTGAAGGGTGAATACCTACCACTTGCAAATAGCTAAGAGGTTAATGATATTTTTGTGAGCTTATTCAATTCTGTGTTTACTAGGAGACAACAGCACCCTTAGTTCGAGGCTTTAGACAGTCACTTATTCAGAAGTTACGTACGCTATGTAAGAGACAGTCATATTGAAACATTAAGGCCTCTGAGATACAAGTGAAACCAGGTCCTATCCCAAAAGTATTCAGTAATCTTGCTACAAATTCACAACCAAAAAGATTCAGCTGAGCAGATAGTTCAGACCCTTATTTAGTTATCATTTTGTATTAGATGTAAAGAATAGCTTAAAACGGCAACCATTGTATTGCAGGAGCGTTGCTTTAACAAAGGTCGTTGTTTTTCACAGAGGGTGCAGGATTAGATTGTTTCGCTTTCCAAAGGAGCGAGTTCTCCCGCTTGTAATTATTTTCCAATTTTTGTTATTTCTTCACTGGAAAGAAACCTATCGTTTTGTCACAGCTCATTGACCATTCTCTTCTGGTGGTTACGCGTCCTAATTCTTGCGCCTTGTATTGAATGACAGCTCTTTAGTAGGGTTTTCGAGTGACATTGCAAAAAGTGATTCGTTTGCGAGTGTCAGCAAAAGTGGTCTGTACACAAATGTTTCAAAACTGTAAGTGTGAAACAAACTTAGAAATTTAACAAAACCACAGTTGGATAGTTGCCCACTTATATTACCTGTTGCCCTATTGTGGTGATAGCTTTTCATAAGGAACGTTGATAAGCATTTTACCGGTGCGTATCAAATTTGGTAACACCTAGTGACGCAAAAACACCGGTAGCTCTCTTCGTTCTCAACAAGCTGTTACGCGCTTGTGTGACGGGAATCGGAGCCAGGTTTGTACTTTTCTTTTAACTCACCACATGTATATAAACTAGTGTTTAGAGTTGACCAAGTGTTCACGCGCTAATTTCTTTGTTAGCTCTCAGTTAGGATGGTTCGCTCTCGCCACGAGTTCTCAGCCGTCTCGTCAGTCAAGGGAAGGTTCAATTGTATTCAAGAAACATGCACAATCGTAATTTAGAAGCATTTTTGGTCGTGTCCCTAGAGACAAACTCAGAGCGTGCGAGCACATTAAAGAACAACACACGACTCTGAACAAATTGAACAAGTGTTGTTGACGAAGTTTGGATTTTTTGCAGAACGTCAGTTTAACTTCAGAAAAGACTCTACGGAAGCCATAAAGTGAGCGAGGTATGGTCGAAAAGCTAAACAAGAAACAGAAGCTACAAGGAGTCAGTTGATGTTTGTGTTTGGAAAGAACAAACATCAAAGTTTTTATAACTTGCAAGGTAAGTGTACAGCCTTTTTCGGTGATGGACTTTTGATGGGTGTTTAGCAAACTTGAACGTTTTACTGCTTTGTTTGAAAAGTTTTGAAGAGTTTGTTTATTATTGTTACATTCTCAAGGAGAACACTAGGAATCATTGAATAGAAACGCGCGCTGTCATCTTAAAATTGCCCCGAAATGCGTTCTGAGTCACGTTCGAAATTGTCTTTTTGGGTAGAAACATCCGGATGCCCTTAGGCTTCACGAAAATGGAAATTATGTGTTGAGTGCTTTCCAGATATTTATCTATCACCGACTGAAGTTCTGTTGGACCCCCAATGGGTTTCGTCGCCATTGCTGATCGCATGAATAATGAGTCTATGTATGCAAGTGTCTTCACCCGTTCCCAAACGGTCAATTTCTCAGCTGGAAGTCCACCAAACCACATTGTGACTCGAATGCAAATATTCAGTCGGTGTTTGCTGTTCTAAGTGCGCTCGTCCAAAACGCAAAACACCGCTAATTGCCTTTCTCTCGACACTTTTTTAATAGAGCGATAAAAGCACCTTATTAATGAACGCTTATCTGATTTAAAGATGTCGTAACCTTTCCTAGGACAAATGAGTCATGTTTACCGCATAGCCCAACATATTTTTATTACAATTTCGACAACTGTGCCATGTAAGGACAACCATTGCGTGTTTAACGGTTGGGCATGATGGTCGAAGAGGATTAAGCAAATGAAATAACTTCGGTATTTTAATGTATTTCAAGGTTATTATGGCCGCTTAATTACTTGTTTGAGGCTGTCTGTTGTGACTAATCACTCTCACCGCACAAGTAAAACCAACATGAAATATATAAAATAAACTGAGATAACTTGGATATTTAAAGAATATCTCGATACTATTCTTGGCGGTCAAAACGGTTACTCGTGCACATCCAGTACGGTTACAGGTATTCTGACGCATTGAAGGAAATTGAAAGAAACCCTGTACAATACAGGTCAATGCATGAATTTAAAATGTACTTCGGTAACCACTCCTCCATAAACCGGCCAAATAAATCATTACGAACAAGGAATAGGTAATTGAGTTTGTCGGTCTTCATTTCAAGTTTAATAATTTCGAACAATGCTGTCACTGGCGACTTATAATTGTCATCCATTCCGAAACAGAACGGAACAATAACTGAGATTTATCGATTCAAAGTAATTTGCAAAACCTGCAGAACGTCTCGTGGCGGAGATCATGATGGATAGCCAGGTTGTCTAGAGACATCTACAAAGAAAGGCACTTGAAAGAGAAAAAGATAACCTCGTATTCGATTACAAGATAAAACGGTTCATGCAAATTCTTTGCATAAACATGACATAAACTTGGCATAAAATTCCCGCAGACAGTGTGGCTCAGAACTGAGACAATTGGAATGAACGAATGGCTGCAGTGCTGTTACTAAGGAAGGATGAAACTGATTGGAAAGCAAACTTACAAGTAAATTGATTAGCAAGTAAGTCTTTTAATGTAGTCATTTTCAAGTAGACAAATTATTTTAGAGAGCATATGGCATCGTGCATGAGTTTTGTTTACGAACGTGTGCGTAGCTATTGTTGCGATGACGAGTAAATAAGCCTTCATGATGACTTCATTACAGGTTTAGATATATACATAAACAGATCACCCAGCGGTATCATAACTCATTTCGCTACGGCGTTCTCTTCTCTGCGTACTCGAGGAGAAGAGACACCACTTCTAATAGAACAAGTTACGTAACATGATTTTTTAAGGATACGTTTTACAACTGGCACTGAAACACTCCGTATGATTTGCCTCGTTTGCCTTCACTGCTACAGCTTCTAAATTTGCTTCAAGTCATGATTAACAGATTATTAGGTAAACCAGCTCCAGATGATTTCAAATGGCTGAAAGAAACCTTAAGAGAAGTGCTCGTTTTAGTCATGCCAGAAATTTAAAACTAAACATTTATTCTCTTGTAAGAGGCCGTAAGAAGGCAATCAACACCCGTTTCGGTTTAGTTTCTGAAAGAATGTCAATCCACCAAATTTGAGTATACTAATCACCTCTTTTAGACAAACAAACAAAACATCGCGGTCTGTTATTGTTTTGGTTTAAAACGGAAATCAAGGTTTAATTGCAGTTGTGATTTTGGGGATAAGTGATGCAGCTAAAGACTTTAAATGTTAGAACAACTCGTCGGAGAGCTTAACAAGTTGACATCGGGGCCCAACATCGGAAGTTATTAACTCGTAGGATTCATGTCCCGGATGTTTTAGCGTCAGGTCTTATCTGTGGTTTGCAAGGTAACACAATTGATGACTGCTTTTCGCTCAAGGGCATCTTAAGAATTTTTCAGGAAATCTACAGATTATGATAAAATATTTTATTTACAATTATATTTATGAAGTGTTTGTGTTAAGCGACAAGCATTAGTTGAGAAACGTTTTCGTTTCAATCGTTTTCATATTGAATAAATTATAATACAAAATTATCGTGAATAACTCAGGTTTTCACTGTTTTGAACACTCTTACTCAGTACGTGGTTAATAAATTCTCGAATAAAGTTCACTTTTTAATATGTAAATATCGTCAGATCCTAGCAGGCTTCGAATATTTACGAGTATTAGAACTGGCAACTCAGGGTGTCAGTTAAAGTCCAAAAGTTTTTCTTTAGCCCTTTACATTAAATCTCATTCAAAATAGTTAACAATCTAATCTTCAACTTAGCTTGGCAGCCTGTTGGCTAGGTTCTATGGTACCTCTTGTTTCAGGAAACTAACTGACCTTACTTCCGAATTCCAACTGTCAAAGGCTCAAAAATACTTGACTGGTTGATAATGCTGAAGTGAAGGTGCAATTCTTCCAAAATAATAACCAGTGGGGTTTTTGTTTTTGGAATTTGGAATACACTGCTGTTGTGTACTTTAGACATTTTTCGAGCATAACTTAGATAAAACCGCGTTGTCTTTAGCTTTGGCCTCAGGGAAATTCTGAGGTTATCTCATTCAATTCAAGCTTCAAACTAATCAGATCTGAAGGATATCTCATGGTGATAACAGAGTCACAGCCAATTGTGGAATTTTGTCTTAACTATCTAGTCATTACACAACTCTTGGTTGTGTGATTAGCAACATGTTTGTTCGGCATGATATATTTCACAGAGACCATTTATATCTGCCCTCTGAAGCAACCAATGACCTGTATTCTGATGTGCTTATAATCACGTTTTCATAATGAGTTTGCATTTAGTCAAAAGTCGTAGTAGATATTTAACTCAAATCCTACTAGTAACAACTTCTGCTTTATGGTATTCCGAAAATTTTCGAATGAGGATATGAAAACATGTCATCAGTTTTCTCGAGTGTAGACATCAGTCAAGCAAGAGCTGAAATCTTTCAAAATGGCATTCTTAGACAAGACAAAACAACATAAACGGAAAATTAATAAATCATGATAAACAAAAGTGTTGAAACTGTCATAAAGTTTTCTTTATGTTCCTAGAATCTCAGTTGGGATGAAAATCGATTGCAAAATATTTCATTCGTCAAGTCCTCCCTTGGGTAGGTCTCGCAGTAAGATGTACCCGACTTCATATGACAAACATTTGAAAAGAATGCGTTTCCTGTAGGCCAAATCAAAGGAAAGTTAGATATTTTTATTGGGGTTCTGTTTGGAGTGATTTTAGTATTGTTACAGCTTTTTTCTAATAAGAACGAAAAGTATGTCTTCATGCAAGTACATGAGATGGTGGAACGATCCTTTTGTAATCAAATCAGAAATAACAAAATAACAAAGAAAATGCAAACATTTCTTAATACTTTATAAAAGATCAAGTTGTACAGTATTGAGTGCCAGTTGTACCTGCATTTTTCAAGAAGAGAGAGTAACAATTTTAATATTTCCCTCATAATAGCACAGTATTATCATAAATATTTAACTTATTGTCGGCCAGTTGAAACGAAAGTGTGTTCAACAGCCTGATATAAAAACTCAAAACGCGACAAATTTTTGAATTTTTTTATCACTAAATTACTTGAGAATTTTCTAAATTGGAGATTGTTGTTTTCATCTGCTCTAATGAAATGAGTTTGATTACTCTGGCTTCATAGTTTAGCCATATAAAATTTCATGTAAATTCCTTATCTAGTATTACATATTGCACGAAGTTGTTCGACCCCAACTAAATTGGCAGCGTCATTTCCCAGAAATCTAAAAGCGAAATACCACGAAACTTTTCATTGAAATCGCTGAAAACATGCGTGAGCACAAATAGCATTTTTCACAGCAACCTCAGGCAAGCTTTTTAAACGGTAAGATCACAGAGTTGAGCTGTTTGTGTTCCTCTATTGTTTAAAGTCATTTAACTGTAGGCACGTAAGCATTTGGAGTTGACAATTTTTGGCAATTTGAAACAATAACATTTAGAATCAAATCTGCAGGTGATTTTATCATAATGAATCACGGAACACTTTAAGCTCAGCATGAAAACTGAACTGTAATAAACCCAACTAAATTGAAAAGACCGACCCAAAGAAAAAGAGGATTTCTCTCATTATTTCGCAGAAGTTTTGACAAAACATCGAAAAAGCTTTTATTTTCAGTCGAAGATTGCAGGCCGAAGATTGCAGGCCAGGTTTTACAAGTCAAAACAACAATATAACTACAGGAATTCCGATTTTATGGGTGAAAATATCGTTTTTAAAGTTGTTCTTAAAAACTTGCTTAAAAGCGTATTCATCATTAGCTGAGGGCAATGCTGAAAATCGCGAGAGCGGAAATGTTTTAGTCCCCTTTAATTCAACTAGAATTTATCCTTTCAAATTTGTGTTCCAGAAATAATCTTTCACGCAGGTATTCCCTGTGATTTTGTAACTTTAGTAGCAATTTCCTTTTTATGTTTTTCTTTTATTCGCAATTTTTAAGATCACTTTGGAAAATCAATTTCCTTTCTTGTGTTCCTCAGTTGCATTGACATTAGGCTTACACCTTGAGCTTTCAAGAGTTGAAACCACTCTCACTCGATTTTGGGAATCCAATTCAATATGTGTAATAGGCTTTGAGAACTACACCTGTCTCTCTGTGCATTGCGCAAGACTGACTGCTACTTAAATTTTAATAAGAATACATCTTTTAATATGTATGGTTCTAGCGTGAGATTTCCCATTGAATTAAGAGGAGTCATTAAATATATCACTGATAGAAATCGTCACACATAAGTGTTTTTTCTTCTCCCCTAGTCTTTCAGCTGTGCAAGTTTTACAAAAATGTTAGGTTAACCCCAATGCACACTCCAGCGTCTTCATAAACTTAGTTGTTACAAACTAGGTTCTCTGAGTGGTAAATTAGGAATGTTTACAAAAATAATGAAAGCCACAGGCAGAAGTATACCACACTAGATAGATATGAATTCTTAAATGTTCGGATTATGCAAGATTCTTGACATAATTGCTTGGAAGTCATTTAAGAAAATTTACAGTTATAAGTATTTCAGGGCGTTTGGTTTGTGTGGGTGTCGCAGAAAGAGTCTCTATAAAGCCAGCAACTTTTCAATGGACCACTGCGAATTGTTAATGTTAAATTTATTGCTTGATTATGCCCACACGAGCTGGAATCAATCCAAATTTGTAATATTACTACTGCGAGGAACATTCGTACTGCGCGGCATGATAAGTTATCACGGGATGTATCGTCATAACATAGTGTATGGACCTGGAGGGTAGTAGAAAACTGCAAAGAATCTATTCCTACAAAGAAGGAGCTGAAGATTTGTTTAGACATTATAGCCCACAAAGAAACGACCGCCGCGCTGAGGACTGAAACAATGCATGTCAAGATCCTACGGAAAGCCTGATTAGCAACTTTTGCGGAATCTGCTGTTCAAAATGTTTAAAGAAACTGCAGCTTGCTAATATTAAACGTAAGTTTTTTGCCTCACATTAACTAACTGTCGTTTAACAGATAAATGTGTCTAAGGCATCTTCCACCGCACAGGCTAAATTTAGTCCGTATTTAGTTCGTATTATTCACTAAACGTTATAATTGCAGAGATTGGAGTCACCTGCTGTATATTGGCTTTATGGAAATAGGAAGTCAACCGTAACTGATTTATGTGAATTCCAACGGGTTGGAAAAACCTTTGAACACAACAAACATGTCGTATCATCCTCAAACAAAATATGAAATTTAAATTTCTTGCGTTAACACATTTCAAAACACACGAAAATGAAATTTTTCCATGCTGAAAAATCTTTCAGTTTTCGATTAAAGTTTGCAGACAGAGAGTAAAATAAGTGAAAAATAGGTTAGTATATTTTAAATATTAGCAGACGGTAAAATCATTGCCGACGTTTTCAAGACGTTCAGTGATGTTCGCCAAGAATAGCACTGAGCACCTGTATAACAACAGTTTGTTTGAAAGATCGAAGATGCTGACTTTAATTGTAACAATTATCTTTGAGGGAAAATATCCTTCCTTGTTATTACAAGAGGATAACATAATCGAATATAATCTCTATTTGATCGATTTTGTCGAACTTTTAGGAACTTTCATGAAAATTACTGAATAAATAAATTGTAAGATCCGTTTCTTAAACGCTTAAAGCAGCCTTGGCGGGTTTTTGTTAGCTAAAGCGGTGTTTTTCAATTTGGACATTTTTATATTAAAAATTGAAGGTGATTAAGATGTCGAAAGTGAAATGTAAGCCCGGCACATAGTTACTGCTGAAGTACGAATACTCAACAAAACAACAGAATGGTTGGAATAAGCTTCAGTGCTGAATTATTCATTCAATACAGAAACAAAGTGAAGAAATCATTCAGTAATCCTGTGGATGGAAGGCTAAGATCCCATCCTGAAATTTAGATACTTTTCCCAGTTTCTTGCCGGTGTTCGAAGATCTGAGGCTTATAGCTACCTGTATTCCCCAGCGGGAGCTGCACATGGATGGCAGCCAATGTTGTTCGGCTTGTGGCACCTCGCGGAGTGGCTATAAATACGTGATTAGTCAAGAGAGCGACGGTACACTAGAAAAGTGTCAAATGACCACAATACTGTAGCATATTAACACTCATTATGGGTCATCCTATTGTGGTTAGCTCTGTGCATGTAAGGATGTCTAGATTTTTTGTTACTAAGACACGATGACAAGAACCTGAGCAAGGGCTGAAACATAGGTAAGCTTCATCTTAGACATTTTAAATTGCTTACTTTGCTGTTGAAACCGTCCATAAGAACTTAAAAAAAAATCTCATTTAAATGTCTCACAGCTATGCGACTTATGGCTTTTTCAGTGTTACTCTCTGTTCACTTAGAACACCTTATTTGATGGGGAAAACAGATAGAAGGTCTTCCTTTTATCTACATTACATCTTCCCTTACATCAGGGGCTAACTCAAATCAGAGCACAACTCCGATACGCTATCAAGCATCTCACACTGACAACCAAAGCTTTCGCAAAACGAAGAAAATGCAAAGGGAACAAAACAAAAAAACGAAACCCTCTGTAATTTACCAGCAGATATTCCAAGACTTCGTTTCAAGTCAGTGAAATTCGTGTTCTTAGGAATTAGTCTTGATTTTTTGGGGAAACTCTGGTTGACCACCGTGGCGTAAGTCTTACTGGGCAGGAACGTTTGTTGTCTAGTTAGATTGTTCTATGGTTTTTGGTAGAATTATTTTAAAAACGGATAAAAAGTGTATATTTTCCTCACCTGAAGTGTAATAGTTGATGAGTTAGAACTGAGTGACTAAAGAAATTGTAGTTTCCGGTGCATGTTTAAATCAGAAGACACATTTTTTTGGGTGACAAATTGCTACAAAGATTTCATAATTTTTTTTCCGCTTGTACATCTTTCGAACGCAAGTCTTTCGGTTCAGTTACAAAAATTAGAAGGAAAGATGTATAGATAATTGAAATGAGCTCGCGGCAACTGAATAAACCACTGGAAAACTCAACTGACCGCACAAGATCTGTTAACCGCTTCCTACCACAATTTTCGCTTCCTACCACAATAAGATCTATTTCCAGTTTAGATATTTTTAAAATTAGACTTAAAACTTTTTTATTTAATAGGGCGTTTAATTAGTTCTATAGTTTTTATAATTGAATTGCATTATTTTAGAATTGTAATTTTGAACTTCTATTTTAATTTCTAATTTAATATTTATTGTAAGGCGCAGTTGAATATTTTTATAGAAACTGCGCGGTATAAATTTAAATTTAATAATAATAATAATAATAATAACCCAACAATACCATACCACAACAGGTATTTTTCCATCGAACCGAAAACAAAACTCAGAACTCAAGTAATATTAAATCGAACCCAAAATGGCGCTGTGGATTAACAACACGAACAAAGAAATGTTTGTCCAATTTTGCTTTTCTTAATAACTTGAATCTACTGATTATCGTCAAAACAAATTTTGATGCTAAAAATTGTTTAAAAAAACTAAACGTTATAGAAATTAACGAACATGGCCAGCATTATTCTCATGTCATAACACTATTACAGTGATGAAACTAAGCCAACAGACTTTCAAATTTCGTTTCGGAACTGTTGCATTTTGTTGTGTTTTGGGCCGGTAGAAGTTTTTACATAGTCTCTGAACTTCATATTTTATATTCGTGACAAATATTGCCGCAAATTTTACTCACCAACTTTAGTTAATTTCTTTTACGAAACAAGTTTAAGATAATGTCTAAGTAGCGGTCGACATGAGTAATATAAATAAGTGATTATTTCCCACGAACTGTCTAACCACCCTGTAACACTTTCATACATTTTCAATGCTCACCCGCACATCCAAGTACGTTCGAGTTCTTCCAGTGTTCACTTTTGTTATTACTAAAATTGTTTATTTACGATATTTTCTCCGCCTTGGAAACTAACCTTGCCGTATCAAAACACTCTTACACTACTTCAATTGAGAACATAAAAGCCCTCCTTAGCGGATTGATTGATTAATTTAAAAGAGAAATTGATATTTTGTAAATTAATGACGTTACGTAACATCAGTAATCTGTTATAGAATATAAAATAGCTTCGGTTTCCTGGACGATGAGCGATCACCATGCGCATGCACTTGCCAGCCTAGCAGCTCTGATTGGTGAATCGATATCGTAAAAATCTGACAGCTGTTCATTCATCCTATCAGTCACGATTCCTAAACGCAAAAGCTCCGTCAAAAATTCTACTGGAAAATTAAGGTGTCATCTTAAGACCATTTGTGTGTCAGTTAAAGAGTACCAAACAAATGTAAATGTATACCAGCAGAAATATTACGTGCGCTCTCTGAGATTTTCACCAACGTTGACGCACACCTCGATCACGAAATGCTTTATGGTCAGGCAAGTCGTACACTGCTTCACAAGTGAAATAGGATAGATTCAAGAGATCTACCTTAGAACGGCTAAGGAACCGTCAGCGAGAAAAATCCGGCCCCGATTAAACAAGAAAAAAAGGCAAGTATTTTTTGGAAAAAAAATTCGAGAAATAAGCCAGCAACGAAAGTAGAAGATAAGCATCGGACTTGTTTATTTCAGGTACTTCTGCTTCATTAATAAGGTGTTGATAACTTCGACATGCGTGGGTAGTTTCTCCAGCTAGTGTGTAGGTTTGAAAATGGCCGGCGAAAATTAGAGATAAAAAAACCCTGCTTCTATACAATAAGATGACAGCGCGAAGACGTATCATTATTGCTGTAACTGCAACTTGTTTTCAAGTGGTTTTGATTCCTATTTGCTCCGACAAATATACACCATCAGTTTTAAAACCACTTTGACTTTGATATGCGTAGCTTTCACAAAATGACTCGATCAGTTGCAATTGACACATCGACACTCACAGCTATCGACAAATCAGAAGTCGTAAGGCAGCTCAATAGAGATAAAACCTCTTTCTCGCCAGTAATCAGCTGATATCCGAGAATAATCACGGTTCCAATGGAGACAGAGCAACTCAGAAGACTACGCCAGTTAAAGAGACGTTCTAATATTCCGCACTGGAGATGGCTGGCGAGGACGCCTGTCAAAATATTGTTAGTACAACTGACATATCTGTCACACAAAATGTCATACAGCAGGCATCGATTTTCATTCTGGGATGCCTGTGATCCTTTGCATAATTTTTATCTTTCCATATCACTTCATCTCAGTTTATACAACCATTGCTGTAGAGCTGAGTTCTAACGACTTGAGAGAAGCTGTGGCTCAAATGAGCTTAGGGAGGCAAGGACTGTCACAATGATCAGAAACCCGAAAACATCTTTCTCCTATAATCGCCCTCACACAAATGAATTGTTCTTAAGATTTGTCTCAGATAACAAACTAGTATCACATGAAATGCACTAACGCCAACTGCATTTAAAGTGACATTTTAGTCACGAGTGTTGGTGTTGTGGGTCTTCTTCGGTTCCATGTTTGTACATAGACAAAATTGTGTTCGTGCCTATGGCTTCATATTTGTCAGTTTACTGTCAGACTGCCGCGCGCGAAGTAGTATGACCTCATTTGGAAACAATTTAAAAGTATGCATCGAAGGTGTTATATTTTCAAGACTAAGAACAGATCTTTCTTCATCTCATATTACCAGAATTTTTTTGCCGACTCGTTACAATAACTTAGAAGATAACGGATAAAGATAGGATGGCAATTCCAAAAATTAACGTCACAGCCAAACTGAATAAATTTTGGAAAGATTTGATATCACGGAAACCACCAAACAAGATTGGTTATCCTTTCGGATTGAGTGAAAAGTACCGATTGTTTTCAATAACAGAATAGCTTAATTGAATTTTAGCAAATAAACTCAGGAATTGCATAAGATATAGACGTAACGTTGTTCAAATTTATATTTTCTAGAAATATTTCAATTTTTTGTACGCAACTTTGTGTATGATGAAAATCCAATTACAAGAGCACTGCATTCTCGAATGACTTCATAACTGGGTAGTGACTGTAGAGAAATATTTAAAGTCGCATGCAATACATATAAATTACTATCGAAAAAAATATAATCCTTTCCTGCTGATTACAGGGTTTTGTTATGATAATTTCACAAAAGGGTTAAGATTTTAAAATTGTTATTCTTTGAATAAAAAATAATTGGGTTATTCTGTAAGGTGCTCGACAAAATTTAATTAGGGAAAGAGCGTGAAAAGGCTTTTTGAGGCCACAACTGTATGACACGAATATGTCTCGGCCAATCTTTTAGCAGCGGAACATTTCAGCTGTTTTTAAAACAGAACGAATATTCTCTAACACTGACTACTTTTATTTTCAATTTACCTCAGAAAACAATTAGTTATGGAAAGAAGACCGGCAGAACTTCCACGAATTGCCGCAGTTGCATTTTTACTTATCAACTTCGGGGTCATAACTATCAGATAGTCTGGTCATAGGTAAGTATGTTGTTTTTTGCACCTCGCAGAGAATCCACTACTATACCTTGGATTATAAGATTTGTGTTTTATTTCAAACAAAGAGCTTGAGATAAATGGTAAGCGAACTAGAAGCCTAGTTTATATCCTTCTGGTAAATTAAATGGGTATACACAACAGTCATCTGCAATGTTTGGCCTTTTCAACTGATGTAAACGGGCAAAAATTTCAGACATCGATTTTGCTTGACATTTGAACACTGAACGATGGCTGGATTTATATACTTTTTCATCATGCTTGCAATCAACCAAATAATCTTCATGCACTAGGTTTTCTAAATATTTTTCAAGAAGCATGAAAAACACGAAATAAAATATCGCTGCTTTATTTTGGGGAGTCCCTGTTCCTCAGGGAAACTTACCGGAGAAGCACAGCAGGCGGTGCCAAGATTTCATGGACAGTTGCTCTGATTGGTTAACTTTTAACTCCCACGATCTGCCTCATAATTCTCCTTTATAGCTAACATACATTTACTTTTAATGTCATATGCGAGAATATGGTGTTGAATAACAATAGCACTTTCAAGCCATAGTTTGTCTATTTTCATTATCTAATGGCTGGATGGCAGACAGATATTGTGCGGGGTATGCCAACGTTGGTCCAATATTGCAGTGAAAGTGTTATGAACATGAAGGGTGTCACTTGATAAATAGAGGTCAAAATGGATGATGGGCTAGTTACTAGACTTTCAAATCTCTATGTTAAAATTAAAACAAAACTTAACTTACCTTTGGTGCAGACTTCAGTGTTTGTGCCAGGCAATCCATTGTGCAGGATTGTGTCTCAAAAGTAAGAAGCACTTGCGTATCTCTGTATAAACGACATCCGTGTTCTCCGCAACTCTGGAGAATAAAATATTTCGTGATCTCTTCTCTTTTGATGATCCTCATCCCACAGCTATCTGAGTAACAGGCAACACCTCGTATAATGTGTCATCACTGAGAAATAACATCCGTAATTCCAGTAACCCTGGGACATAACATCCGTACATCCTTGTTTCACAATTAGATCGCCTACATTCCCAGTTAATTGAATTGCAGGCAATACTTCTTGTAATGTGACGCTTGTGAAGGAAAATACTAAGAAATAACATCGGCACTTCCTGTAAGACTGGGATATAATACCGTATTTCCATCTTCCTTCATTAGATGAACCCACATTCCACATTATCTGCATCGCTGGAAATACTTCGTACAATGCGTCGTTTGCTAAGGACATCGAAGCGGGAGTGTTCACCTCATTGAAAGAAGTGGGAAGTGTAGAAAGCTGCGTGCGCAGAGCGTGCAACAGGCGGGCAGGTCACGTGGCTTTTTCTTCTAGAAAAGACGTGCTTCATGGTCCGTTGCTACGTACCACCAAATCATGTAGAATTAAAACAACAAACCTTCGACTCCTAGTATCTTCACAATTTCCATCACTCCATACACATGGTTTGGTAAGTCATCAAGTACTCCTTGTCTAATTAATGCAAAATAGTCGAGACAGAGAGATAAATGTATTACGGAGAATAAACTAGTCTCGCCATCCATTGTTAAATGTTCTTTGATGTTTAGACTTTTTAAGACTAATGTCATAAGGTTAAAAAGAATGCAATGAATAGGTGATACCCAATGAAAGAACAAAGTAATTTTTCCCGTGATTGTAATGGCTGCAAACATCCTCTTTCTTTCGTTAATCTAAATTGTCGGACATAAAATTTTGGTCATAATTTGAGAAACACTGAGTCTATACTTAATATCTAAACACCTTTAGGGGTATGAGAAAGGCGCATCCGTTTTTTTTTGTACTTTAAACCACGTTCCTTATGTCACTTACATTTCCCAGTAAAAATGAATTTGAATATAATACCAACATAGATTGAATTACTGAAAATAATAATCTATACTAACATACCTGAGAGAATTTGCAGTCACATACCACCAACTCTCTTCGCTCATAATTATTATTATTATTATTATTATTATTATCATTATTATTGTTACAACAGCTTAGTATTAAGCATAACGCAGAATACATACTCTATGTATAAGAATCACATATAGCTGAATTTTTCTTCTACCTCTACTGGGGTATCACTTATTAGTAGTATTTAACTGTGTTGTTGATCAGAGATGCAGGTATAAAATAGCAAAGTGATTCCATAGCTCAAAATCAAGCACAAGGCCTAATGGAGAATAAACCTTCGAATTTTACTGAGTTGGAAAGGAAGGCTCATGAAATATTTAACATTCTATATTCTTTTCTTCTTCAGATGCTGCTCCGGTTTTCAGCGACGAATTACCAAGGGTGATTGAGGTCACAGAAAACAATCAGAGGGGTCAAATTATCCCGACATTCACGGCCATGCAAAGAGCCGTCAAAATCCGAATGCTTCCATAAAATATTCCATTTTAACAGGTTCGTTAGGTTCGGCTCCCGAGTTGAGCCTGTCTTTGTTGTAACTGTAAATTCACCTCATGATAGGATTTATTGTGTTGTCAGTCTTCAGTGAGCTCTCAGTTGGTTCTTTCTCATGGGTAATAGTCGTAAAAATGGTATCAAGAAAACAGTTTTAAATGCAGGTAACAAAATTAATTCATATAAACGTCAGGAAATTAATTCATATAGACGTTGACCTGTTCATTTTTCCTTTAGGGAACACTGGAAATGCGTTCGAACTCAGACCCCATCCTCTCGGTCAAAGCGCGTCCTTAGTGGCAATCAGGAGACTAGACCGGGAAAAATCTCTTGGTACCACTTAACAATCTTAGCAGTAAACATCGACGAAAACAAAACAAGCACCAGAGTGCTTTCGATCAATGTAACAGATAAAAAACGACAATTGCACCTGTATTTTCACATACCAATTACTCAGTGACAATATTAAGTAACCTTTCCTCTGGATCTGAAGTCTTCAGAATCAATGCAACTGACGCCGACATTGGAGAGAATGCGCGCATGCGCTTCTACTTGCTTAATCACCAGTCTTTATTTCGGATATTGCCAGAGAGTGGAACGATTTTGCTGAACCAGAAAGTCAGAGTGGATCGCGCGAACAGCTACAACGCTTATCGTGGCGGCGAGGAACGGAGCGCACAAGACAATTACAACCGTAAAAGTGTATGTTCTAGGTGTGAACGAATACAGGCCTTCTTTGAGATTCCAGAGTATAAAGTCAAAGTTTCGGAAGCTTTGAAAGCAGGAACTCAGTGACAAAGGTTTTAGCGAGAGACTATGATTACGGAAAATTGAGAGCTCAACTTTACAATCATTGCTGGGAACGTTTCTTACTTCAGTATCGACAAGGAAGGTGTTGTCAAGACACGACAGTCGTATTAACTCGCGGAGGTCTAAATGGAGCTTACAATCATTGTGAGCGACAAGGGGACGCCTCCAAAACG
>NC_089315.1:22600594-22644335 GCF_036669915.1 Pocillopora verrucosa | reverse complement strand
ACGTACAATGTGAAAACACGGAGGTCACTAATGTTGTACTCGACTGGATTAAACGCGTAATATGAATTGATATAGTTGCTTGGCTGAGTAGCCAGGCTGATATAAATCTTGTGCAGGTGGATCTTTCCGTGGCAATGTTCTTGAGGAACAGCAGTCCAGGAAACATACAAACTTGAGGAACTCTGTGCAGTCACCAAAACTTGACCAGGTGCAACAGAGGGAACTAGACAATAGAAAAAAAGCTACACATACTTAATTTGTTTCCTTGAAGATATTGATTAGAAATCTATTAGACTCATTTTTTTTCTTTCCTAAGCCGGTTATCTAAGATCTTTAAAAATTGCAAAGAGCCAGATGTTCTGCCAAATTAATGGCTGAGACAAAACAAAGCACCAATCAAGAATCTCAGGTTTACCCCTCGATTGTTGACCTTTGTGCCTGTTGTCCAAGTTACGAGCTCAACGAGGGGTTTGGGTTAGGTTACAAAAAGTTGACTCAGAGGAATTTCCTTCAAAGGTTTAAGTGCCTGTTCGTTTGCATGAAAGCTCAACGGGAGGAGCAATCATGTACATAATTATCATCTTCAGTATGACGTGAATTTAATCCAACCGCTACATTCTTACATCCTTTGTTATTGCTCACTTTTTGGAAAGTTCTTATCTATTGACCAACTTACCTTCTGCACCTGTACGGGCCTCAACTGTTTTTGCTGGTCCTATTCCTCCTGAGCTCACCGCTGATACATTAATGGCATAAACGGTATAAACAGTCAGGTGGGTCAGTATTGTGGTGTTTGACGTGTAGTTCACACTAAAAAAGTTTAAGTCATTCTCTGAAGTAACTGGGTTGTAAGTGATTCTGTAACCGAAGGGTTCTCCTTGAAAATATTTCTCTGGAAGGTGACGCCATCTCAGGGCAAGACTCGTTGAACTTTGATTGTAGGCGACGACCAAATTAGGAGCTCTAAAAGGAGCTGAGATAAATTGAAAAAAAAATTTTTAAACCAGAAAATTGGAGAAAAACTTCAAATTTGCCTTCAAACACCTGTAACTTTTAAACGCGCTATATGCTCGCACTCCAAAAGATTTGAAAACCTTAACACTTGCAGTTCACAAAAGTAAAATCAATTTTAAAGATATCTAAACAAGAGGCCCAAGAGGTATGTCGATATGTGGGAATATCTTTGAACAATACTGTTTAGTAATGTCATGATTCTGAGTCTATTTTTAATAAGAGAACATATTTTTCTTCCGTAAATTATTATCGATTCTACGGTACCTTTTGAATCTGTTCGGGCTTTTACTGTGTTTGCAGGTCCTATACCTCCAGAGCTTACCGCTGACACATTGATAACATACAAAGTATAAGCAGCCAGGTTGGTTAATGTTGTGCTATTCGTCGCGAAGTTTACGCTCACATAATTAACATCAATCTCTAATTCAAATGGATGAAAGGTAATTTGGTAACCGATGGGTTTTCCTTTAAATTGCTTCTCCGGTAGGTGACTCCAACTCACTACAAGGTTTGTGGAGCTAGAGTTATGTGCAGTTACCACTTCAGAAGCTCTAGATGGAGCTGAAAAAAAAGATAACATTGATAAATTTGGGGATATGTACCTCGATAACAGCTTATGTTAATACGCATATGGGTCATGTCTACTTATTAAATAAGATGCAAAATTTAAGACATTTTTCATATCCAACAAGAAAGCTGAATGACAGCAAATGACAAAAAGCATTCCAAAGGTTACCAGGAAGTTGATCGCCTAATGAACTCCAGAGAGGTATGAAATTCCTTAAAAAGGTCTTTTCGTGTTTCTCCCTTCAAAGAAAGGTCTTTTGGAAACAGCACCGTCTCGTACAGCCATTTCAACCCCTCCTTACCTTCTGCACCTGTTCGTGCCTTTGCTGTGTTTGCGGGTCCTATTCCTCCAGAGCTCTCCGCTGACACATTAATGACATACGTGGTATAAACATTCAGGTTGGTCAGTGTTGTGCTATTTGTCGTATAGTTTACACTTACGGAATAAGTGTCACTCTCCAAATTATCTGGGTGATGAGTAATGATGTAACTGATAGGTTGTCCTTGAAAATCTTCCTCTGGTAGGTAGCTCCATTTTACCAACAAATTCGTGGAACTGAGGCCGTGAACGATAACCAAGGCAGGAGCTCGAAATGGAGCTAGAAGAGATAAAACACCTCACAATCTAACAAATCTGAAACTACTACCTATTATATACGAAATAATATAGGCTGAATACCAGCCTATAACAAGGAACATTGAAATGTAACAACAAGGTGAATCCAAGGGATTTCCATAGAAAAAAATTATCACCCATATTGATCAAGATGTCTGAGACTCTTTTTGGGTTACGTTATCATAAGGCAAGTTCTCGTCTACCTTCTGCATCTGTTCGTGTCTCTGCCTGGTTTTCAGGTCCCACTCCTCCTGAGCTCACCGCTGACACAAAAATTTCATAAATGGTGTAGACAGTCAGGTTGGTCAGAATTGTAGTATTTGTCTGGTAGTTTACTCTCAAAAACTTTTCACTTTCTGGACCAAGTGGCCGTGAATAATATCTGATGTGGTAGCCAACGGGCTGTCCCTGAAACTGTTCCTCCACCAATTGACTCCATTCTACTGTCGAACTTGTGGAGCTTATGCTGTAAGCGACTATGAGGCCCGGGGGTTGAGATGGAGCTGGTAAATGAATTATACCAGATACAAAATACAGAACTGGAGTAAGAGTATGTTCCTTAATTACCACGGTCATATACTTACAAAAGATTGGCAAGTCATATCAGCAGGGAGGCCTAATAATAGGAAAACTCATGCATTGAGCCGCAGCATGTATAAGCAGTGGTATTTAAAATTACCCTCCCGGGAAAAGTCGAGATAAAATAATGAACAAGATAGCATGTGACATATAGAAGGAAAAGAGGAAAGTTTCTTCTCTCAAAAAATTACGGAATTTTCAAACGTGAATGATAAACGTTGACAATGAGAGATAAAACCCAAGCGTTTTATGGGTGTGGTTGTAAATAGGCCAGCGAAAGTTGGTACACGTTAGGAATTACCGTAAAAAAAAATGGTTTAGCATGGATAATCTCAGCGCCCGTCGTGCTTTTTCGCCAACATTTTCCCACAAACGAGCGTAAGTCCATCGTCTTATTGTTGTGTATTATATGCTCTTTATCGGAGACTTTCATTTAATAAACAAAATTTGTTGTGATTCAATAAGAAAGCAAAAATTCAAGTTCTCCATGGTTCTCCATAAATGTATCAAAAACTGTACCATATTATGTCTGCTCATAATTCACGCAAATAGGCCATATACAAATAACCGTGTAAGTGCAAGTTTACGAACTGCTATGTTTCATCTTTCCATAGAGTTTTCCGTTTTTTCCAGGGGTACAATGGAACTAAGAAAATGCTGTTCTTGAATTTTCCTACCTCTTGCATCTGTTTGGACTCTTGCTGTATTTGCAGGTCCTATTCCTCCAGAGCTCACCGCTGATACATTAATGACATACGTGTTGTAAACAGTCAGGTTAGTCAGTGTTGTGGTATTCGAAGTATAATTTACTCTCACATAATTGATGTCTAACTCTGAACTAACAGAATGATAGTTGATTTCATAACCAATTGGTATTCCTTGAAATTCTTTGCTTAGCAGATGACTCCATTTTACTATCAGACTCGTAGAACTTGTACTGTGGGCAGTAACCAAGCCAGGAGCTCGAACAGGGGCTGAAAGAGAAAACATTGACTTCAAAAAATTATCGTTGCCGAACTTTAATTGTTGAAGATTTGAAAAAAATTAATTTTATATAATACTACTTTAGAACAAGTCTCCCTCGATCTCATTGATCAAGAGAGGAAGGCTACTTTCAGTACCTCTTGCATCTGTTCGAGCCTTTGCTGTGTTTGCAGTTCCTATTCCTCCAGAGCTTACAGCTGACACATTAATGACGTACATAGTATAAACAGTCAGGTTCGTCAGTGTTATGATATTTGTTGTGTAATTCAAGCTTATAAGTTTTGCATCATTCTCTGACTCCTCTGAGTAATAAGTGATTCTGTAACCAATCGGTTTTCCTTGAAAATCTTTATTCAGCAGTTGACTCCATTTGACCACAAGGATTGTGGAGCTGGAGTTGTAAACGGTTACCAAGTGGGGAGCTTGGAATGGAGCTAACAAAATAACAGTAAGATTGGAAAGATTACGAGCGACTTAACAACGTGTGGCCAGACAAGTGAAAGAAAACAACCTGACTAATGCAACTTAGACGAAGATAGGTGGCTTGGCGGAGAAAACACAAATTATCAATAATATAACGGGTGAAGCTACATATGTCGTCGAAACAATCGAATGAGTGACTGTAACGATAAAGAATTCCGATCTTGACCCAATTTTTACCCGATGTCTCCTAGTGCTATTCATTGTTTCTCTCAGAGTATCTTAGTAGTTCGACAATCGCACTCGATACACAGTTGGCTTTCCTCCTTTTGTGATTTCTGGGCTGCTTTTTATTAAAACTGTTTAAGTTATATCTCTTAGTGACCAGCCTGGTGCGATAAAAAAAGGGATAAACAGCAAATAAGCGTAAATTGAAGATTACTTCAGAGCACCGACGTAAAATATGAAATCTTGTTCCTTAAAATGGCTATTGGTAGCAAAGAAATCAAGTTCTCGTAGGGTACAAAAACTGAGTGCCCAAAAAGGGATCCCATCCCTTTAGAAGATGGAAGAAATGGTAAACATGTGCGCGCGTTAATGTAATTAACACCATTATCTTCCCAGAAGGTTTTTAATTCATTAGAGATGTCGGAAAGCTATTAAATGATTTTATAAAATTTTCGTACCGCGTGCGTCTGTTCGGGCCTTTGCTGTGTTCGCAGGTCCTATTCCTCCACTGCTCACCGCTGACACACTAATTACGTACATGGTATAAACAATTAAGTTGGTCAGTACTGTGGTATTTGTCGTGTAGTTTACGCTCATACAATTGGGTTTTAACTCTAAATTAAGTGGGTGAAATTGAATCTCGTAACCAATCAGTTCTCCTTGAAAATCTCCTTCCGCTACGTGACTCCATTTTACTAACAGACTCATGGATCCCAAGCTGTGAGCGGTTACCAAACCAGGAGCACGAACAGGAGCTAAAAAGGAGTAAAAATTGACATTGAGTGATTATTTAGGAGACTTATTAATCAGAAACATGAAAGGCCGAGTCCACGGCTATGAATGACCACGATTCCCTCGGTCGACTTGAAAGTGTTTATTTTTGTTACTTAACAAAGTACAATGCAAATTTTTTTTGACGAGAAACTAAATTACCTTCTGCGTCTGTTCTAGTTCTCACTGTGTTTGTGGGTCCAATTCCTCCAGAGCTCACCGCTGACACATTAATGACATACACGGTATAAACAGTCAGGTTAGTCAGTGTTGTGGCATTTCTCGTGACGTTTTCCCACACAACATTTTTGTCACAATCCGAGTTAATTGTGTGGTATGTGATGATATAACCAATGGGTTTCCCTTGAAAATGTTCCTCTGGCAGGTGACTCCATTCTAAAACTAGACTTGTAGAGCTTACGTTTGTTGCAGCTACCGGGTCAGGAGCTTCGGAAGGAGCTATAAATAAGAAAAAGATTAACAAGAATACCATGGTCTTGAAAATTTTTATAAAAGGAATACTCCAACGTAATGTAAGTTTGGTAACGTCACACTGCAGGGACAAAAAACAGGTAATCAAGCATAAAACGTAGTAAAGTTTCCTTTTTGAAATCACATTTTATACACTTTGCCATCTGACTAAGAATTTTCAAGCTTTTCTTAATCAGCAAATAAGTCGAATGTCTAATATTCTTCCTAAAAATGGTACTATTTCAATGACATTTACATGACGAAATACAGCTCCATTAAAACCGTAACGGTGTTTGAACCATAAAAAGCTTACCTGAGACCTCAATCAGAAAAGAGGTTAAAAATCCTTAAAAAATCAAAACGCAGCAGCCCTTTAGAATGGTTCCTTGTGACACTTACAGAAATTATGTTTGCTTACAAAACCCTTTTGCGCCTTCCCCCTTGAAAGGCTTTGTGTTGCTTAATGTTACATTATCAAATGAGTGACCTAAGTTTGAAGACACCCATGCCTTGTAATTACCAAACAGCTCAACTACAGAATCTGTTCCTTGATTATCACAGGTAAAGACCCGGAAAAAATTGGTAGGTTATACTTCAAACTAACCATATGAGCACACTCGTGGTATAATAAGAATATTAATGAAAGTGATACCATCAATTTTTGACATCTAAGGGAAAAGGGAAGCCTAATATCTTCAAAAAATTAAGGATGTTTCCAAATTGACTAATTAACTTTTTATCAACTCTTTTTGGGGTATAATAAAATGGAGCTAAGAAAATGCTGCTCTTAAATTTTCCTACCGCTTGCATCTGTTCGAACCTTTGCTGTGTTTGCAGGTCCTATTCCTCCAGAACTTACCGCTGACACATTAATGACATACATAGTAAACACAACAAGGTTGGTCAGAGTTGTGGTATTTGTCGTGTAGTTCACCCTCACAACAATTCTATCACTCTCTGACTCAACTTGTTGAAAAGTGATAATATAACCAATGGGTTCTCCTTGAAAATCACCATCCAATAGGTGATTCCATTTTGCTTTGACAGTTGTAGAACTGAGACTGTAGGTGGTTAATATACCAGGGGCTCGTAAAGGAGCTAAAAGAAAAGACGTCAACATTAGAAAAATTATCGTCACAACTAAAAAGCCCCAAGACGGAGAAGGAAATAAGGAAGCCTCAGCCCATTTGATTTTAAAAGCTAATTTATAAATAA
Organism: Pocillopora verrucosa; assembly: GCF_036669915.1. Taxonomy (NCBI): domain Eukaryota; kingdom Metazoa; phylum Cnidaria; class Anthozoa; order Scleractinia; family Pocilloporidae; genus Pocillopora; species Pocillopora verrucosa. The sequence continues at coordinate 22,637,470 of NC_089315.1, read as the reverse complement.
ACACTTTGGCTCAGTATGATTGGGACATCCAAGGTCCTTTTTTCCTGGAAAGAGGACAAAGGTAGTTTAATACAGAAAACCAAGCTAACGCCTTCTACCTTCAGCGCCTGTTCGAGCTTTTAATGTTTTTGCAGGTCCTACTCCTCCGGAGCTCACCGCTGATACAGAAATGAAATACATGGTGTAAACAGTCAGGTTGGTCAGTATTGTGGTGCTTTTCGTGTGGTTCACTCGTACAATATTATGATAATTTTCTAAATCCACTGAATGAAAGGTGATTTGGTAACCAATGGGTTGTCCTTGAAAATGTTCCTCTGGCAGGCGAGTCCATTTTACCACCAAACTCGTGGAACTGGAGGGGTTGGCGGTTATCAAGGTGGGAGACCGGGATGGAGCTGAAAGAGATGATAACAAAGTACTTCGCAGCTAGCCAAAATCTATAACCTGGAGCTTCCGGGCTTTTATATACCTGCATCCAATTAGTTGTTAAATGGGGGCTTATCAAGAAGATTTCCCGATGTGTGACACATCTTAATTATTCTAATGTGGCGAAATGTAAGATATCAAATGTTTTTCTGGTCTTGGCATTTCATTTATGAAGAATAAGTGAAACTTGAACCTCAGTCTTTTGCGAAAGTGGGGAATAGTCATTAATCTTTTTTGTTCCCAAAGTCATGAAGAAACTGCTGAATTGTTTTTAATGAAGGGTACCTGCTGCGCTTGTTCGGGTGGTTATGGCTTTTCCAGGTCCTATTCCTCCAGAGCTTACTGCTAACACATTGATAAAATATTTGGTATAAACAGCCAGGTAAGTCAGTGTCGTGGTGTTCACCGGGTATTTCACCTGCAGAAAATTAATGTCCCTTTCTGAGCCAACTGGGAAGTATATGATATTATAACCAATAGGTTTCCCTCGAAATTGTTTCTCCGACAGGTGACTCCATTCTACTACCAGACTCGTTGAACTGGGGCTGTGTGCAGTTACCAGGTAAGGAGCTCGAGATGGAGCTAAAGGAAAAACAATTATCACAACCGTCAAAAAATTGTAAATTTAAAACAGTGATCATGTCATTTGTCTTTTTCTTTCAATGTTCATCGAGAATATGTCGCTGATTGCTTATTTCTTTGTTTAATTGTCATTTAATTATCAAAATTGATCTTTCAAATTAAAATTTGTTGACATAAATGGGTAAGTGAGAACTGAACGTTAATGCATATCGCCTTGCTGAATCGTGCGACGCTTTACGGCTGCCGCTATTATCCGCATAATTCCTTGGGAATCGTGCGCACTAAAGAGCTTTTGTTTGATGGATATAGTGGCAGTCGTATTGCGCCATCTGACCCAAAATGGCATCTTCCATGAAACTCAAACATTAATGAATATCACCATATTATCTGTGAGATGAGCCTGACAAATTTAATGGCACTAGTTTGTCAGCTAGAAAGCATCTTTTCATAGGGACATGAAAGCTGTACCGCATACGTAAAATGATTATATTTCAATGGGTTAAAAAAGGTGTTCATTATCACAAAAAAAGTAAGACAGTGAGTTACTAGATATAGGAAAGAATTACATTATGTTTCATTACATTAGTTTACCAATGAGAAAAACGAATTATCTTCTCGCTTGAAATAAGAATGAAATAAATTGTGAAGGCTTTCGTGTTTGTTGTCTGGATAGACCAAATTGAGGAACGCATAACCTCTGTTACATACTTTTCGGTAGCTACACAAAAAATTCGCGCATAAAGCATTCCTTTGCCTTTGCAGAAAGCAAAATAAAAAATTCACTTTATCCCCAAAAGACCCCTTGAAAGGAATTTTGCAGTCTCTATTCTCCAAATAAGTAGAACCCACCTTTTCAACTTTAAAATTCGTATGTGACAAAACCAAACTTACAAAGTGGAATTGTGTAAATTTTTAAATCTATTCTCAAGGGTTGTATAAGGGGAAAAGGTCAGATATTGAAAAACTGAGATGTTAGAACGGCACAGTTAATAAAAACTGACCAATAGCGACGGGAAAATACCATTTGAGCTAATAGTGAAGTATACGCGAAAACAGGCGAAGAAACGATCTTCTTCGCGGTGGTTGAAACAAAAAATAAAATATCACTGAACAATTTTTTTCGACTTTCATCAAATAAGCGATCACAAGGCAATCTCGATCATATGCCGTGCTGGATAAAACACAGTGCTGCTATTGTAATTAAGTTAGTGTTGGCCTTCACACAAACAAAAAGCATCTTGATTTGATGCAGGACAGACAAGCTCTGTCGTCCGAGAAGCAACCCATCGAAAGTCCAAAATTCCCTTTCGAACAACTCCTGATTGTTGATAAAAGTCGCAAGGAGATAAAAAAGGGATGGAAAAACTTTTTGAAATGTCCGTGGTAAGGGGTTTAGTCACCAAGCAAGACGCAAAATTTCTGTCCGAAGACGGACAATTTTCTGAGGTTTAAGTGATTTGTTGGAGACAGTGTCATAATCTCATATATAATTCCAATAAATTAGGGAAGGTTCGTTTTTTCTTGGGGGGGGGGGGGAGGGCTGGGGAATTTTGGTATTTTTTCCAAAAGAAAGTGTTGGCCCTCCCTCATGTTTTGATTAAAAAACTCCTACCACCCCCCACTTTTAGGTGACTGACAAAAGTGTGACCCTCCCCTCACTACCGAATTAAAAGAAACAAGTTGAAAAGAAAAAACTTAGTCTGTTAAAGAAAAAATGAAAATAACATCACAAAAATCCCCATTAAAAATTCTGGAAAAGGTGTGACCCTCCCCTTGAATAGCTGAAAAAGAGGGTATGGCCCTCCCCCTTTGGTGCTCACTTTCACTGATGACCCTCCCCTCTGAGGCCCCAGCCCTCCCCCCAAGAAAAAACGTACCTTCCCTTATAAACTAGTTTATATTCTCTTGGTGCCTCTTAATCCCAGAGATAAAATGTATGTTTCATGAGCAAATTCCTCCTTACCCCTTCGCAAATTCTCCATGTTGTTCTCTATACATTTCCTTTGGCGGTGACAGTGAGAATTTGTTTTAACAATCAAGGGCTTCCTTAGTTGTTGATCATTTCCTTTATTCTTGTGACTTTAATGGATGATTCACGGTCGATATTAGATGCTACTCGCTCTAAGGGAACAAAGGGTTGGGAATCTGCGAGTTACTCTGTGTTTACCTTTTCTACCAGCGCCGGACCTAAACTTCAGAAAACCATATGACGGCAGCATAGGATGTTTTGTCTCCCTGAGTTTTCGTTGTCGTCTACCTCGGGGTTTAACTAGGGTCCCTATTGAGATGGCAAAGACCCACAGTAAAGCTTTAAACTACAAAATCTACTTTAATCTATAACAATAAGGTTCGAAAAGTTAGCACGTAACGAATCCTTGGGTGAGTTCTCTAAAAATATTTAGGTTTAGGTTTTGCAACAAACGAAATTTGGTTACCGGGATGTTTCCAACGCCAATTTCCCTATTCCCATTAGGTCCTTCTTGAACCCCACACACGGCCGATTGAAGGTACAAAATTCCAGTTCAACGAGCTTGATTCAAATGATATGACCTACACGGCCCCACAATCGCTTTTATTAAAAAATTGCACAAAATGTCTATACAAGGGCCATAACACGATAGCGTTAACAGTGCCGAAAAAAGCCGTACAACCCGCGAGGAAGCAAGCTGAAGGGGGAAGGGAAGAATAGGAAAGAACGACGGTCACCTTATAAATGCTCAGAACACGAGTTAGGTCGAACAAGAAGGGGAAACATTTTGCCCTAGGTTATAAGGTACGGGTTTCTCTTCGTTTGATACCTACGTTACGTCCTTGAGTCCAATATGTTCCCGTACAGCCCTCCCACTCAGGACCAAAAATTAATGGAAAAAAAAAGATAAAAGAAGAAAGTAATAGGGACATATGTCGTATTAAATCGCAGCATTCTGAAAATATGTAAAAGATAAAATCTCCACATGAACTCTTTCGGGTAGAAAGTCCTATCATTTTCGGTTAGTATCCAAGTTATTTATTTTCAGTTATGCTAGATAAATTTTTATACACAAATTAAAATCCAACTGACCGCATTTGAAGTCCTCGATTTGAAGTGTGCCAACTTGAACACCCCTTAGATGAGGTGGAGTTGCACAAGTGCCGGTCACCTCAGCTCTCAAAAGGAAAGGAGTTATCTTGCAGTCACAGTCTAAGGGGTTATTGTCCAGTAAACTGTAAAAATGTATCATTTTAGTTAAGGAAGAAAAAGGGATAAAAATGGGGAAGAGCGCGAACTAGTTAAAAAATTAATGCAAGCAGCTTTAGATTGCTATTTAAGAAGCAAAAATTATCCAAAATCAGTCATGGAAGATACAGCTCCAGTCATCAAGAAAACGTTGAAGAAGTGAAAAAAGTAAAGTGTTTAGAAGTGAAAAAATATCAAATTCTGCCCAGCTAAATTAACGGACCAGATAAAATATGTTACATTTCAAGCAAGCCGTTACATTCAAAGCAGAACGTAAATCTTGGGAGAGTTCTACACCTCAGCACCTTGATAAGAAACAGTTCTTCCTAAAAGTCTGTCTGATCTTAATTCAACAATTATTAAGTAGAAAACGTGGTCTAGGATATCAAATGAACAAAGCTAAATACAAGCTGATGTCGACTAGTCAAATTTACAACTTCAAAGACGTGAATTTAGATTTGCAAATTTCCAGCTACGAAATCGAAAGCTCTCAGGTATTCATATGCATTAAGACTGAAAGAGGGGCTAACACGTGAATAACGTTGCTAATCCCTCTAATGACACTATAAGGAAGCTGTGAAAACTTCAAAACTTCACAGATCTCCTGGATGCTATCCCAACTCGATAACTACGACTCTGACTCTCCCCACTACCAGATTATTTGAAAACAAGGCTTCAAAAGGTTCAATTTTCCTGCGGCAGGTTTGTTCGTAGGAATTTGGCGAATGGCATTGGGGAAATTTTTGATTTAGGGCGGCTACCGAGGACTTTGATTCTCTTGCGCTAACTTCCTGGCCACTACACTACAGAAAGTCGATGTCAGCAGACAATTGCGCTCAAGCAATATCAACAGGCTTGTAGGGCCTATGGAAAATAAGACCTTTAGGACACTGCCACCAATCCTCTTCAAAAGTGTGCCAAATCAAATAAAACGTTTGAATATTATTATAGTTTCAGCTGTAGATTGCGTAATTTCTTAGTAGCCAATATTTTCAAAATCTAGGTAAACACTGCATATTTATAAAACAGTAGCCATTATCTTAATTTTTATTTTTATCTTATTTGTTCATTTCATTGAATAAGTCATAGTTGTTACTTATCTTAGTTTTCAGTTGGCACCATTTGTTAGTTAACAGACAAAGAGCCAACAAAATTGGATAAGCTTTTAATAAACCATTACTTGCTTACTTCTAACATGTAAATTCCGGAAAACACCAGAAATTCAAATGAAATCCAAACATCAACTCTAATAGGAAAAATATATATTTTCAGAGAGTTCATGCCCATAAAGTGATGCGAAAGAACAATCTTGTCAATATTCCAGAACCTAGCTTATGACCATGATTTACTTGACCCTTTATGGTCTTTAATACAATAAAAATATTCAAGTCATGAATTTGAGTCCTCAAAGCTCTATACCTAGATTGGAGTACAGTTTCTATCACACCAAGCGAAGATTACCCGCGCTACGGGCTGGGAGTTTATGGTTTGAGTTTTGTTCAATTGGCTGTGACTATCAGCACCCAAGAATATGGTTATGTATCATTGTGCGTTGATGTTTAAGCCAATGCAATTATACAATTTCTCTGTGCAGATGGCTTTTCAAATGAATCTACTCTCGGCAAAAAATCGGCGGAAAGATTTCTTAATCATATACGTACTGTATATATTTGTATTTATTTGCACTGTTGGAGGGTTTTTTTTTTTTTTACAGTGAGACATTGTCGTCTGAAAAACACACGTCGCAGACGGAAATTTTCACTGGTGAAAACAATCGTATCGGTTTTCCCGCCATTTTTTAATCATTTTGAAAACTTGCTATTTGTGTTTTTTTGTTTTTGGTTTTCGATAAAACTGTATTGTCGATTCAGTTTGTTCGAAATAACGGCGTCCATTTGGTTACTTGATTTTTCTTGACTTGATTCACAGTCAAATAATCATATTTTGTTCCAAATCTCAGTACACATAAAATAAACAAATTCGAGTAAATACGATATGCCGGTAGTTTTGATAGCGCCAGTGGAGAAAATTGCAATGAGGTCATCATGTAACCCAACTCCTTAAGGCGATCTACGCCCAATATGGTCCACCAGAGTGCCTAAAAAGCGACCAAGGATTGGAGGTAGAAGGAAAAGTCATACCTATTTGTAATTCATTGAAGATTAAATAATCAAGTGAAGGCCTTACCACCTACAAGGAAAGGTAGAAAGATCGCACAGACAACGAGGGGAAAAGGTTATTTACGACTTAATAATCTTGGGAAAGAAAGGGGTAAATTGGGCGGCAAATCTAAATGACTGAACCCGGAATTTGAACGTCGAATGCAAGAAGGAACTTGGCGGGAGAACTCCTTTTGAAATCTTCTGGGCGGGAAACCCAATCTGTTAATGAAAGAGTCAATGGAGTGTGTAGATTCGGATTGAGTTAAGATTATCATAAGATCACCAAGAAAACGAGAAATGACTGCTTTTAGGAGACACGTAAAAAAAGGCTGAAAGCTGAGCTTTATAGCACAAAGCTGAACGATCAACAGCTATTTTAAAGTGTAATGATTACTACAGCGTGACTCCATACTTACATGTTGACTGCAATTTTTACGACAAAGAAAAATTATGAAACATTTCCTTGAACATGGCTTTTATCTGAAACGCAACTGATCATTTACAAAAGTATATGCCTGAAGATACTTGAAGAAGAATTTTGTTCAGACAATAAATAACTAAATCTAATAGGTTTTTTCTTATCAGTTATGCTAAGTCTACTTTCTGAAGTTCTTTCTTTTCTATAAAAGAACAAAGTAGAACAAAAATTCCCAAAAGTTTCTGAAACTGTTTGAGTGGCTAGATTCACGCGTAAAACTTATCAGTTTTCCAACACTTGACTACAATATTGTAAGTCATATAGGCCAGAGCTATCGAATATCGAAAGAGAAAAATGATGTCCTCGAAATTAGCGGATCAGCCTTGAGTGTTGACAAAGCTGAGCGCTCCTTGCTAGAACCACTGCTAAAAAGTCTGAATCTTAGGGATAAGCTTAAGCAAACCCTACTCACAGATCAAAGGAGACATTGCATTGGGGAATACATACATAGTCAATTTTGTCATGTAGTACTCCTTTACCCCACTTTCTAATCATAAGCAACTATTCATCATTTCTTATTCCTCGTTTCAACAGCATATTTTATGGGCTTGCTGCGAACCTGTTCGTTAATGAACACTCATAGACGCACGCACTCCTACATACACAATATGATACAAGGAGGAAAAGTACTGCACTACCCACAAAAAATAAGGCCTTGGAAACTTGTTTCTTTTAGAGCTAAGCTCGCAGAAAATACTTTGTGCAGTCATCGTCCCCTTCATGAAGAGGACTTAATAGACACAGACCAATATCACGAGTTCGCCAGTTTCGACGATCAAGCAACAAGATCAGGTGCGCTAAAATTGAACGAACGATAAATCTGACTATAAATACATCCAAATGTGACAACTCTGCTCCCTGTGTCCCTAATATGTAATTACTACGCATATTTGTGACATGAAAGTAATCGCAATATTCAACTTAAGCCCCGTTTATATGAAGAAAAGTTGTCCGGGGTAGGAGGGTAACCCTCCCAGCCGAATCAACTTTGGCTAGTGTTTATGTTGGAAAAACGTTGACCCCTTTTTCCCGAGCCAAGAGCTTTACGAGTCATGGATCGCATTATAGGCCTTGTATTCTTCTTTTGACATATCCTTCAAGAGTTTCTCTGGAACTGTTTTCTTGACTGGTCCAAAGTAATTTTCAGAACCATATTTCGTAGCCATCACTTTCCGTACCTTACTTTCATAAAATTTTACCTTGATGGCGTTAAAATCAGTGGCATTGAACTCACAGCCTTTTATATTCCTTCAAGCAGTCAATAATCGTCTCCACAAGAGCTGCGCTCGAAGACCACTTCTTTACCGAGCCTGATGAGCTCAACTTTTGTCTAGACGCCATTTTTCCCGATGACAACGGCGCTCGCGCATGCTTTGTTTGTCTCGCCTTGACAAAGTTTATCCGGCTGGGCGAGCCAAAGTGTTTATATGGAGAAAAGTTGACCCAGCTAGGAGGGCGACCCTAAAAAAGAAAAAGAGTTACCTGGCTAGGTGGGTCGCCCTTCTAGCCGAGCCAACTTTTTTTTTTCTCATGTAAACGGCTCACCGAGTTTTGTAAGGAAATGTAGGAGAAGTTGGCTCGCCCGGGGTAGGTCGGGAAGGCGAGTGACCCTTCTACCCGGGACAACTTTCCTCCATGTAAACGGGGCCTTAGTTAGCTACGATCAACCCTGCTGGGATGTCTACTTATGATCATAACCTAGTTGTAAGTTTCTCTTTAAGGTGAAGGGTGTAATAAAGTCAAACTTACACTTTCGATAGCCGTCCGATGATGTTTTCCACCTGAAAGCTGCCTGGGGTAGTGATACGATTGTCACGAAGATCCCTGGATTGTGAGTGGCCAGATTGATACAAATGGAAAGTGACGATTACAATTGAAAAAATAAAACAATACATATTTAAAGCAGATTGAGCAGACGTACCCATAAAAGAAATAAAGTCAGTGATTTTACGCATGTTGAAGTCCTAAATGTAATAAAGTCCTAAATGTAATAACATTTGGTCCTAAATGTAATAAAGCCCTAAATGTAATAACGTTCGATCCTAAATGTAATAAGCCTCCTATGCAATCGTTTAACTGCGCTAACATTGAGATGTTAAAGTGACAGCTGTTGCACCAAAGAATCCTCTGACCAATATTTATGGAATATTGCGGGCTCACTGATATTAATCAGCGGCTTTTTATTTGTTAAAGACGTAGGTTGAGAAGCATTGGCTACAAAACCTTATTCTAATACTGACTAAATGTTATTACATTTAGGACTTTATTACATTCAGGACAGTTATTACATTTAGGACTTCAACAACGCATGCGGTAGGGTTTTTTTGGGGATGGGTGGGGTGTGCTACAACACTTTTAAGTCTCTTTTCCCGATACGCACAATTTTCTAACATACAGTACATTTTCTTTCTGAAAGCTCCAAAGTTTATCGGCACATTTTCGTTTGCGGTCATTAGCTACATTGACGTTTCCGGCGGTACAACGAGAGGTGATTCATCATTTCTTACCGACAATGCCGGATGAAAGAGAACGATAAAAAGCATTATCTATTGAGCCGCAAAATAGAGAAGAATCAAAACAGCTGTCCCGAAAACAACTTAACATATGAAACTAAAACTGTTCGGTCACAAAATGAGGCGGGACCAAACCTACATATCACTAATAATGAAAAAAACATTGTTCCTTTGTTCTGAGAAGTGAAGAGAAGCGTTGGAGATAGCAAAGGAAAGATAGGTAGTCCTAATATAAGACCCAAGGAGTGGTAGCCCTAGAGTCCGATAATTCGAGAGGGTGTTGGTATACCGTTCAGGCACCGCCAATAGAAAGCAAAACCTATAACTGATGAGAAAACGTAGACAGAGTCAGCCTTGGGAAAATTGAAAGCCCGAAAAAAGAGAGAGATGATAATTGCAAATAAGTCTGGTAACAACTGAAATACACGTTTTCGTTCCAAGCGAAGCTTGGAGAAATGCACTTTTGAAAGAAAAAAAGCATCAAGGGCAAAGTTGAGACATTTACACGAAAAGAAGACTCAAAACAAATCACGGTTTTCTTTTCCGTGAGCTTTTTCAATCCCAATTCACGATCGCATTTAAACGATATTTTCTTCAATGCAATTCTATCGTAATTTACCGTTTTTGACTAGACTTTGTTCCATTATATGACACTTTCACACTTTTTTCCACCTAGGGTGATTAGATCTCCATTGCAGCACTAAATATGTAAATACGGCAAGGGAGGACAAGCGAAACCGGATTGCCGGTATTGTTGGGTCTTTTGGAAATAGAAGATACGGGATAAGTTACGGGTGCGCCACCATACCTAAAAATAACTTTCATACCAAGTTTCATATTGCGTTTTTAAAGTGAGTTAGCCACCCAAAAGAGATCCTAAAACCTTTGGTGGTCAATTACCTTAATTAGCTCAGTTGATATATCCCGATTGTGATACCCCCACCGACGAAGCATCACAGGTTCTGTATAAACTCGCCCCCGTCTTACAGTGTAGAATACTTTCGTAATTTGTTGTTCATGATTTCTGGGAGGATTTTATACAGTTATTTGTAACATTCCTGGAAGATTTTCTTATAGATTATTCTATGAAAGAACTTGTCCCAGTTTAAAGACACTTTTCCATGGTGTCTCTAATTAGTTTATATCAGTTTATAACCACCTTATCACCATTGATGTCAATCTAATTACTTTTATCATTATTGATGTTATCACAATTATCAACTATAGTCAGTTTACTTACAACACTTGTAGAGCTTTGAAGTCTTTGAGTACAGCCAGTGGCCAAAGGTTGGATATTCCATTGTTCCTCAGGATTCTTTCGAAATGAGAATAGCAACGACAGATAAGTATGTATCGGCTGGGAAAGGTAATTCAATTAAAGATATTTTAGCTCGTAACCGTTCACCCCATCCCAAATCAGTTAACTTTCTCACTGAAAGGAAATCTCTGATCTCTTTGCGGTAAACGAGACATGCTTATGAGGATGAGAAATACAAGTCACTAATTAGCTGAGCACACGACTTAAAAGAGCAAAAAGGAGCGAGATAGGGATGCAGTTGAGAAAAGTGGGATGACTCACCTCCCAGTTGCTTTGAGTGTAGCATTGGTGTTGTAATACATACAAGTGTGTGTCAATGCGGGTGAAAATTCGGGCTTCTTCAAAATTCGTAAAAAAAATAGTTCTATACATATTAAGTCATATAACTGAAACAATTTCAGGAACAAAACCTCCTTTGCAGCCAGTGGACTAAAATTCAGAAAAAGTTCACTCTTTGCTACTTACAAGTGCGTTGTCGTTCGTGGAAGTCCAGATGCAATTTTATAAAGTTCGTCGCCCACAGAAGTGCATTTCACTGTTACATCAAGCTTTCCAAACATACACGTGCAATTCCCTGTTTCGGAGCACATGACTGCAGCCTTCAATCCGATATTACTTTTAGCATCGTTACAACTCTTCCCCGGCGAGAGTTGCCCCGATATCGTGTAAATAAAAAAGTTTAAAGAGAAGAAGTTAACGCTGCAGAACATCACTTAGTGTAACTGTGCTCTTTTTATCTCCGTTCAAGGGGTTTAAAAGAGGTTCATTTTCCTTTAGAGCTCTATTGAATTCGAACCAAACAGCAGTGCCTTGTCTACGCTTAATTCTGGCGGTGACTTGAAAGAAAAATTGAAAACTTTTGCATGATTGATGCAAATCAGTCAGTCAGAAACATAATTTTTCATTAGGCTATTCTGTTTTTAAGCAAACACAACGGTTAAACTTACAAATACCTGCGTTTTCTCTCGCCGCCAGCAATCAGACGTTATTGTTCTCGTTAGCAGCTCAGATACATTTATTTGACGAGCCGTCGGCCATGGCTTTTTGGGAGTGGTGAAGGCGATAGATTGACCAATCATAGTGTAATCCCTTTCTTTACACCATCAAAGAATTTTCAAACAAATAACTGAAGTGAAAAATCGAATGATTAGTGCATCACCAGGAGAAGTGATTAAAAGAATGGAGAGACACACACATACTCACATGCGTCAACTTCATTTTTAAAGTTTAGGGTATTCAGCACTTCAGAATCTGCTAATGGAGGACCTAAAGAAGTTATTTCCAAAATTAACTTAAAGTGTCCAAACTAACCAAAATTAAAAATTAAAAATACTCCAAATACTGAATATACTCTGTGATCCAATGAAAATGATTCCGCCGTAAGGATAGACGCTTGATCTTTGATGAATGTTCTCGTATGTAATTTAATTCAACATGCGGAAATCCAATAATTATTTTAATCTAGGCAGTAAACCATCAGTGAAAATCTAATATCTTGAAACAGTTCGATTCTTCAAAATAAATGCAAAATGTAGATTTTAGACACAAGATAAACCTAGTAGGCGATTCGAGTGGCCATAACACATCAAACAAGTCTACATAAATCACATTATATTTCGAAAGGTTTATCGCTGCGCCTTACGCCATCTACGTCAGATCCAATATATTAACTATATATCCAGATTCCTAACTAACCAATCTGACAATTTTTTGTTTCCCTTCTTAGTAAACTAATGTTGCAAATAAATATCAATTTCTTAGAGGTTCAATGGTCTATTCAGAATACCCGGGAGTTTGGCAATCCCAAAATACTTCGAAAATGCCTTTAGAAGCGGTATTGCATGTCAGCCCCGAATTTATAGTGGAAAGCTATGCATATAACTTACTTTGACATGAAAGAAGACGAAGATTTCACAGTTGTGGAGACGTTAAGCGAAAAAGGCCGTATTTCTCCAATTCTAAACAAGCACGGACAATCAGGTCAGTTTCAAATTATAGCAAATACTTTGGAGGGCCTGCAAATGCTTTGATTCCATGGTAAGACGTTTAACGTGGGACCCAGTAGAACCCGCCGAAACAGAACGTGAGAAACTGAATTTGCGCTAGGGGATCACCGTGTCATCCTTCAAAAAATCAGGGAAGTAACGCGCAAAATCTTCACCTTTAGTAGAGTTTGAAGGTCATCATTCGATTTGATTGCAAAGGCAATTATAGCATAGTATTTGAAGTGAGGTCAGTGAGGAAGACGCGAACGTATACATCAAAGTTATTAAATGACACTTAATTCTCTAGGATGAAAATCTTACTGAGTGATGCTGATGTTGAAGAGAACCGCAAAGAACGGCACTATACTCGGCAGAGGAGTCTACAGAAAGCCGACGAATACAGAGCTTTACCTGCATTATAAAAGTCATTTTGACCATTGCTACAAGGTTGGCAGAGTGGCGGAGTAGGAGGATATCCTAAAACGCAGAATGAAGGAATATCCTAAAATGCGGAATGACAGAATATCCTAAAACGCATAATGACGGAATATCCCTAGTCAAAGAATGATAGGCATCAGTAAAAATATCTTACTGTGTAGTATCAAAAAACTGAATCTAACATTATTTTGTAACGCTGTAGCAATGTAAAGTCTTTCACTACCGCACAGTGTTTGTGTGTCTATGGTCTATTCTACACATGTAAAACTCAATTACATATAAATATTGATGTGATACAGCTCGTAACTATTGTTGCGTACGGTGAGGAATCAAGTCTTAAAGAAAAAACTCTTGGTGGCTATTACAATGAATGAAGAGTAAAAAATCTTGGATATTCTTGAGTTTCAAGCCTTTTTAATTACGATTTTACTTGTGCGCCAAAATGTTTCGCAGGAATGACATTTGAGTCTTTCACTTTTAACCCAACCACCATGGCCACTGGTTAGTGTGACTCCCTTCATCAAAAGAAATTGGAACTCAATATAGATTTGCCTCGGTTCAATTCAGGAAAATAACTAGTGCTGTTTTCGAGTTACCATAAACAACGGATGTGAATTTTTTCTCGCATTTCTTCACGCACAAAACATTTTAGTTTGTTTAGACAAACCGTCACCTTATTCGACTTGAACAAGGAGTAAAGAGGACAAGAAGTGTTGACCTAGAGGACTATCCTGAAACAAGGAAAAGGGAAATCTCATTAAATGTGGAATTTCTTGTATGAAACTTACACACAGAAGTTTCTTGATGCCTGTCATTCTGCATTGTAGGATATTCTATCGTGATCATTCCGTATTTTAGGATATTCCGATATTCAGCGTTTTAGGGTATTCCACTCGTCATAATCCACCTAATAGGGTCACTCTAATTTTGAATGGATACGTTTCTTGATTAACACACTCTAGGACTTATTTTTCGTTGTTAGCTACATGTATGAATCTCTAATAATAAAGCCTGCATATTGTAAAAACTAAACATTATCTAAACTTAATTCTCCTGTTGTACTCTACCACAATGACTGTGCAACCTTCTCTATATTCGTGTCATTTTTGAGACATAAAGATTCAGCCCAGTGTTATTTATAGCCATGTCACTATATCACTGACTGGGTTTACTGGATCACATCTCAATGATGTTTTCTTCTCCAGCACTGATACATATTTACTTTGACCTGACTTCTTTGCTGCTGTTTGAAAAAATTGTGAATATGTTACCTATTGGTGATGTTAGATTTCTTGGCATTAACAGCAGATTTACCTGTTATAAGTTTTAAAAAAATTTGCCTGTAAGGGCGTAGAATTTTTCAAGAAACACCTTTCACAAGCATTTTAAAGTTTCTGTTGAAAATTTGCTCTTTTTTTGTCTTAACCTTTACACCCCAAGATCAGTATGAATACATTCCCCACACTGTCCTCAATTGTGGTACTGCAGACAAGGATGACTTTTTGTAAACAAACACAAGGTTTTTTCAGTTGGAAATCATTTCCTCTATTCTCTTGATCTTAATGTTTGAATCAGGGGTGAAACTGTAAGGAGAAGTTAGATGCCAGTCACCCTTTTGGGGTCAAAGGGCTAATTGTGCTGACCCTGAGCATGCTTTATTGATGAACTCTGGACAATTAGGAGACTTAATTTCACAGCAAGCTCCTCAGTTTCATGAGATTGTCCCCATACAGTTGACTGCATGCTTACATTACTGCCTTCCTGAAGTGATCACACCGAGTTTTCATTAAGAAATGTTTCAGCTTAAGAATCAGAAGTATAGTTAACAGTTAATTATCTCTATGACTGAATTAAAATAGCCCAGACCATCAAAATTTAACAGGATAATTTTAAGATCTTTGATGCCTTACAACAGAAACTCCTAATGGTCACAACAGATCTCATACACTACATCTATAGGCTGAGTTAAAAGTATAAAGTCAATTATCATTACTGTTGGTCTACAACTTAGACCATACTTACAAATTACAGTCTGTTCACACAAAAGTTTAAATTTCTTACACAACAAATTCTTTTTGGTAGATGTTCCTTAGTTACTAACTAACTAATAATTGACTTAAAAACACTACCTGCTAATGTCCACTCATGTTTTGTGGTTTTCCTATATGTGTTAATTGCCTATAAACTGTTATAACCTGTTTTCACTACACATGCTTTATTGGACATAACTGTGAGTACTAGAGTAGAAATTTGAAATAGGCAATGAAAATCATACAAGTTCAAATTAAAAAAGAATTGCTACTCAACCACCTTTAGTGATTCAAATAACCTAATTTAAGTTTGCTATCTTGACATGCCAATGACTAGTATTCACTCCCTTGTTACAATGATGTATTTGATTTTGAAGACTTTTTGGAGACCCAATTGTGGCAAAGATAAACTAAGATAAAGAGAGTGCCCAATAATTATTAGCCAATATAATTTTATGGATTAGATTGAATTGTTAGTTAAATTGTTTAAGTAAGGTAGTTTAACATAAGTTTTATCATTTCATTTCAATATTTTTTTGTTTTCGTTCTTGCATAATTGTAGAACAGAGGTGTATAGAAATGTTAAGATTAAGGACAAGCTGAATTTTATATTGTTTGATTAAACATGCAACAAATGAATGCAGTTGCTTACTATCAATAGGATAACTTGGATACAAAACTTAATTTGAAATGCTTCAATTGCTGTTTAAGATTTTAAAACTTGGAAGTTATTTGACATCTTCTCTTTCCCTGACTGAATCATCTTCCAATTCATTCTAATTATATACTTATTGTGAAAAGTTACTGCTTTGCCTGTTGGCTTGCCATTATAACTTGATGGCAATACAATCCCAAAAAAGAGCTGTTGCCATCTGTCCAAAGACATTTTAATACTTTCTTTCTGTCCTTCCTTTGCCCTGTACCAATAAGTGTTGCTAGTCTTTTGCTTATCAGTGGTACTAAAAATGACATCAAGAGGCTTTAAGATTACAGCTAACTAAGTAGTAATGTTGCTATCACTTAAACACGTAGAGCACATAACGTACGTAATATGAATAGACCTTTATATCCCATTTACATGTACTAATACCTTTGATCAAGGTCTAGTCAACTTAATCGGTTAGCTACATGTTTATTTATAATTTATAACAACTTTATTTAAATAATAACATATATATTATTGTTAAAAAGGGTTATATAAGGGAGGAACTTAATCCTTACTGTAAACTATACCCCAGATATAAATATTCAATACTATGCAATATACATATAGATACTGAAAAATTTTACCTACAAGTATATATCTAAATAGATATAAAATCTAAGTAAAGAAGACATATCCAAGCTAAAAATGCTGTTGAAATGATGAATAATTAAATGATGTATAATGTTAAGAATAATTTAATTTTGTACTTATAGACCTTGTTAAATAATGTTGATTTTAGAGCTTTCTTAAAAGTATTCATTGAGTCAAGTTCAACTACTGATGACAGTAAAATGTTCCATGTGTCAATGTATCTGTGCCAAAAAGAATACTTTTAACACTATACCTAATACTAGAGAGTTCCACACGTAGCTCCATTACATCGAAAGTAGCACGCCAGTACTTCTACATCAGTGTCCGATGACTTGATTAAGATCTGTTGATGGGCCGCATCAGAGGCATGCAAGGCATGCAGAAACATTCGGGTATCTGCCTCTTCTTGGTTGCTGCAGAGTTCAAGCACAATACTGGAGGAAATGCTACCTTGAGCGTCAACGCTTATCTTGGAGGAACTCTCCCCATGAGTGACAAACAGCGTTCTTTCTCCGATTTTCTTGGCAAAGCGCTGATCGGTCCCCCACACATCTGCAAGGAATTCCATCTGGTTGGTCTTTATCAAACCATTGGCAAGGAACTTTTTCCACTGTCGCAGACAAAGCTGTTGTGGACTTCTAATCTGGACAGCTAGCTGTCCTAATCTCCCCCGCCTCTCACGCTTAATGTTCTTTATTGAAACGATTGGGTACTGGTCTGCTACAAAGTCTATCCTCCTTGCTTCTCCCGCTTGCTTGATTAATGCACTGAGGATAAGGTCCGCAAGGTCAATGAAACGATCCGGTATTCTAGGTAGAATTTTCGGTTGTGCCATGGCATCTACGATGACAGCAGAAGCAATTGTTAGATTTGGAAGGATCTCTACACCATCCTCCAGAATCCAAGCCAGCATATTGTACAGCATATCAGGCACTAAAGCAGTGTCAGATTGTAACTTGTCAGCCTTTGGTGGCCATGAAAGAACTGGCTTCACGTCCAGAAGAAGGTTTCGCAGTTCTTTTGACGCATGATAAACCTGATGTGCAACGTCCTTCCTGGCTCTTGAATCTTGCTCATCAATCTCCTCCACTCCAGACTCTAACCCACCATCTGTCATGTCTGATTGCGAAACCAAAGACTCGACGATTTCTCCCTTCTCGACATTGGCACTATAAACAAGCTCCGGCTGGCTAGGATCAGAAGGCTTGTGAAAGTCTAACTTTTTTCCAAATGTTCCTTTCAGTCGTTACTTGAACTTTGATGACCTGTAGTCACTGATGTTTAAGCTTTCCTTGTTTCGGTGTGAAACCAATTTTCCAACAAGTTTTGTCATGTTGAGGGTTCTTGTTTTAATTATGTCTTCACTTTGAAGATAATGACACAATTTGCCAAATGCTTTGCTGTAGCCTCTAGATTCTTTATCTCCAGTGGCACAGTTTTGAGCTTCCAGCCTTGTTAGTTTCTCAAGGCGAACATAATTCTTGTAGCACGATCTGTGGTATTTAATCTCGCGAGCAATACAATCCTGTCCTTTTATCTGCAGCAGCACACGATTTTCGCCCCTTGTGTCAGCTGCTCTGAGTAGGGATGCACTGCCATACTCGCTGATATTCTGGATTAGAGCTTCTATTGACCTCGCTCCCTTTCCACGTTTAAATTTCTCCACTTGGCAAATGATGCATTTATCAATATCAAATCTCTGAACATGAGATCTATGGAAGCGTTTTGCTGGTGGCTCTTTACTTGGTTCGTCTGCAGCGATTTCTTGATTAGCAGATGCAGGCGCGGCCTTGTTAGCAGTCCCTTCGATCCTAGGTATGTTGCCTACATTAGTATAACTCTGGTCACATTGCCTGTGGTACCCTCCCTTGCAGAGGGTCCCCCTCTCTAGTGGTTCATTATTGTTAGCCAGATGTGGTCATTTCGTCTCAAAGAGCATTTCTCAAACCTCTCCCAGCTTTTCTCCGTAAACAAGATCAATTTCCCGCGATTTTCTGCCACATGACAAAGGCACTTTTTCCAGTTGGGGTGCAAGTTCAAACTGGCCGAATGTTTCCTAGATGCTAGCATGATCTCTGTCATCTCTTACTCATAAGGCAGTAAAAATTATCGTCACTATCGGCTCAGTACTTACAGATCTTTTTGAAGCAGTATTCTTATGAAGACAACGTTGACTTCTTGTGTTAGATTTTGAATAACGAGGAACAGACATTTGGAATGAAAGCAAAACGTTTGGCAATCGTAACTTAATTAGTTTCTCACAAAAAATGCAATTAAAGAAACAAATCCGTCTTAGCTGATTTGGTACTAACAGATCATCCAGTGAAGTAAAGCCTGTAAAACTGCTTCCTTTAAGACGAATTTTGCAATAAGGACTTTTTTAAACTTGAAGTCATTATTTTACATGGTTTGTGGTAAAAATTTGCATTCCAAAAAAGCTTAAAACGTCGTTTTGTTAGCTATATGTTGAGTTTTGTAATCCAAGATGGCCGATTCTTCTAAATGCAAAGCATCATGGGATTAGCAATCGTACTTTGCATTGTGGGATAAATACCAAAGGATCTTGGGATTAGCACATCTCATTAGAATTAGAGGCTGGAGAAGTTCTTTCAAACAGAAAGAAAATCTTAATCAAATATGATGAAAAAGAAAAATGAAAATAACCTTAATTAAATAAAGATATTACAGAGACGTTTTTAAGACATTGATGTACCTCCGGAACATCTTGAATAAATTAAGAATGTTTTTTGGGGCATTTTCGAGAAATCGAACTTGAGTTAAATATATAAAATTTCATTTTGTATTCGAAAAACCACATATTTTCATAACCGAGCAGTATTTGACTGGTGCCTGTTGCCATGGAAACCAAAACCACAGGTTCGATAACACATCTGGGTAGCTTATGATACAACAACTATATCTTGCAAATTTGAACCAATTTGGTTCATGTTTGTTAGAGTTATGGACCATTTTACTTCTCACCACGACCTAAGTAAGCAAACTCTCTTCACACCACCCCCAATGGAAACAGCCCAATATCTTATTACAGCACACGTTACCGGTTTGAAAACAAGTAGAGTCTAAAAATATAGGTCATAAGCTTTAATTTGATACCAAATTCACTATGTCTCCTGGGAGGTGCTAAGAAACTTCTAGGCCTCTTTTGAGATTTGGCTCATGGACTATTACGAGCTGGCCTCACCTGGAAGGGGCACGATGAGTTTTGTTTACCCTAGACCCTTGGGTGTTCCCCATTTAAGGTAAAGCCCAAGAAACAAAACTTACACTTTTCCCGTGAGACCAGCCACTAAGTATTTGGTTGTACCTAACAACTCAAAGTTAGTACAAATTTTATACAGGTGTGACCTCACGACTATATTGAAAAATGTTAGAAGTTCCACCTGCAAATCCAAAAACCTAAAAATGTTACGACCTTTTTCCTCTAGCAAGTATATGGCAACAACACAGGCTATCCCCATCAAAGAACTCTTGAACTAACTGAGCCATCACATCTTCGAGCACTTGTGTGGGAACCTTAACCTTTTATAAGGTTAGTTTTGTTTAAATCTTGAAAGCTTTCATTAGTATTTTGCTGTTTGCAGAAGTCTATCGACGTTTTCAAGGTATAGGTGGTCTTGTCAGAAGACTTCGAGTTTTTGTCCTCAAGAAGCTTTTGAATTTCTCCTTCAGTTCTTGTTTAGAAGTGTTAAGCTGCCACTACCGCGGAAATATTCGCTGGCAAATGAATCTCCCGCGATACCAAGGCGCACGACTGCCTCAAACATGAATCCAGAACGGCCACGCAAAGCATATATGATCAGCTGGCGAATTTTTTCACTTTTAAAATATTTGTAACAGAACTCCTACAGTTTTTTTTTTTTTGATAGAAAATATAATTCAATTCTCGAGCCTCGGTTGGCCTGCGTAGTCAAAACGGTTGGTTAGTTTGAAATCCATGAATCATAGAGAGTTCATGTAATAATTGCATTAATCAGCGCTCGTTTTAGATGGGGCTGCTGTTTGTGTTAGACTGGGTAAGACTGGGAACGAGGTTGTGACAAAGTTGTAAACGTACGTAGCGTTGATGATCTACGGTTTCCCGCCATTTCTTGCATTTCGCGTCTATTAAGGCATGGTATGGACGACTTTTTCTATGGAATATCTCGTTGTTCCTCTGGTAAGAATTCTTCTTTTTTTATTTTGGATATAATAAGTTTAAATTTCTTGATGAGATCATGCAGTCAGTGCCTTCTCTTTTGCTTTTCAGTTCATGACTGACATGTTACGTACGCAAATTTTAGACATGAAGAACTTGTTGATCAAAGTTGTTTTAATTGTGTTGGTCGAGCAAGTTGTGATGAGAAGTGAAGGTAATAACATTATGATCATAAGAGAAATACATGTCAAATGTAAATCATTATTTAACTATTTTAGTTCCATGAAAGTACCTTAAGAGCTAATGTCAGCAAGCATCAGACAAACAGCGGCAAGTCACCCAAAATTTGCTTTCACTCCTACTGTCATATTTTGTAGCCCAATATGTCCAAATAACTGTGGAGTAGTTTTTTTGCGAAAAAATATTTTAGTTTTAGAGAAATGATTTTTTTTCTTCGACCGCTCATATATGCAAATTTTCACCGTAAATATTACCTGAGTTGTGTGACCCCATGTAACGAATATACTTGACCTCTGGTATTTGTGTCAACATAATCTGTTGTTTTATCATCTAAACTTAATCCTCTGTCATTGTTGAAGCTGGCAAAGAAATGTATTTATTTTTTGGTGAATATTTTCGTCCGACATACTTCTCCTATGTCGAATAGTACCCTTGCGAACTGAATTTCCAGTTTTCTGGGAATTCCTGGGAATTCTCAAAATTCCCAACTATGCAAATAAGCTCTGATTTGAAAAGCTTGGAATTACTGGGAATTTCTGGGAAAGGAAGACTCCAGTTTTGTGAGGACTCGGAATTCCTAGGAATTCCTAGGAATTCTCAGCTATACAAACTGCCTATAATTTAAGAAGGGTGGAATTGAATTTGAGGCAATTTAAATACCCTGAGATTCACATAATTTCTAAGAAATTATCAATACCTTGAATGTGAAGGTTTTAAGAAAAGGAGTTATTTTAGAGGCTTAAAACTTTGGCTCAGTTAAAGGTATGATATACAAAATTTACCAAGAGATATACATGCATGTGTATGTTTATAACTTAAAGATCATGAAATTTATTATTCAAACGAAGTTTTATTAAATCTCTACATTAATATGGATTTTCTCATGAAGCAGCAGTCAATTATGTTAAATGCAAATTGCCAATTAATCCAATGTACTCATATCACAGATTTGCTTTCTAACCTCAAAGGACTCTTAAAATATTTAAAATATAAAATATTTTTATTGTGATGCAAAATGTCTCAGGTTCACAGATATGCCACAATCATCAAACATTCATAAGCTGTTCCTTGGTATACAACTTCTACATGTGTAACAATAACTACATTGTTATCTACACTTAAAGAACTTTGTTAGTTATGTACATAAGTTACTTCCCTAACCTACATTACTGGTTGCCTTTGTCAGAAAACCTTGGAACAGTCAAGCTCAGTTCCCTCAAACACTGTCAGAGACTTTTTTTTGACATTATTTTGAGTAGAATTTCATGCCTTAGACAAACAAAGTCAACACCTAATTAATCTTTTTTTTATGATTGTTGTTGCTGTTTTTTTTTTAATTTTTTGCTCTGTTTTCATGACTGATTGCTGTAATTTGTTTTGCTGTTTTTATTCTAACAAAGAATTTTTCTAAGAGTTCCAATACTTGTGGATCATCCACACACTTTGTAAACATTTTGCATGCAAACAAGACAGAGGTAGTCAATGTTCCCTTTGAGAAAAAACACCTTTTAAATGACTTTTTCAATTTACTTTATTTGAAACTCTGATCTGAAAATATTTTTAAAACAAGACTTGTTGGTAGTGAGAAGTACAAACCAAGTTTCCTTTTATAACTTAATTTCTTAAATGTCCCAATCACTGAATCTCACAAAAAATATTACTTCTTTTTATTTTTGGTGCAATAAAAGTCCTTTTTATATACAAATGAAAAGTGCAAGTCACACTTCAATAATAACAGCTCTAAAGTTTATTTGTTGTTCTTCTCTGTCTGTCAGCTATCAACAAAATTGTTTTATACTTCAGACAGTGCTTAACCATTTGTGGACCAGAGTTCCAACACACCTCTGTAATCGCATATAGTTACTTCTGTCTCTTATACAAATGTTTCTCCTTTATGAGACACACTCTACTCTGTTGTCACCACTGCTTTAAGTTCAGTGCGAATTGAGATGGCGGAGTTGGAAGGTGTTGCTGAACACTTGCTATGGTCAAGCTTTGTTGATTTAGGTACAAGTACACTGGGATCATCTATGTATCTCTTATACTTCCTAATGTGGTATCCTTCTTTTATAAAAATGAGGGTAAAAGACAATTTGTAATCTCATTCAAAATTGTGATTGGCTTGTGTTATTTCTAACCTTTGCCATGAACACAACTCAAGTGGGTTTCAAGTGGACAACTTTCAGCCACAAATTGTGCATTTGCAGTGTAATCGATTCTTGTCAATTATTTTTACATAAAGTGAGCTCACATCATTATTTATATCGCTGTCAGAACATGGGTCCAAAGTATCCATCATCCAGAAGCAAAGAATGGGTGAAGTCTGAATTGAGTTGTATGCTTCTCTTGACACTGAAATTGGCAAGCCAGTGGATTCACTTTGCTAGCCAATTACAAGTCCTAAAAAATCCATGTGATCATGCCCTTGATCGGAAACAAAGAAGACTCCATTTGGCGCTCATCTTTGAATGTACTTTCCATCAGTTGATCGCTCATGTGTTAAGTTGTTTCTTTTCTAAACTGTTTTGCTTAATATAACATTTCTAAAGATAGGTTTTATTGTGGTTCAATGGGAAAACAAGAACAGCATGAGTGTTGTAAAAGAAAAGAAAGTGGTTGGCGCCATGGAGTTATAAGAAGGGACAACAGCTGACATATTGACTGGTATAAACAAGGGTTGAGTGGCCATTTATAAAGCTACGATTTTGAAAGTTTGTGGTGAGTAAAAATTGCAATACTTGTTATGTGATCAAAATCTTATCAAAGTATTTATGTAACAGCTTGAATTAAGCTTACATAACGCTCAGCACAACTGAAACTAGAATAATTCTGAAAACGAATCAGTCACTTGCATACTGCAGTCTCTTAAGCTTATGCTTTACAATGAAATAAATCCTTCAGTAATGTTTCAAGATTACTTTAGTCACGTTTGGGAACATTCAAGATTCATGATACAAACTGTGATTAAACAGACCTTATTACATAAAGAAGCCCTCCTTGGTAAAAACAAAATAATTTATTCAGCCCTTTTTAAGTAAAATCTATGGGAGAGATGTACTAACTCCAATATAAAAGTCATTCGATATAACAGAGATTTCCCAATTTGAGAATCCAACGAATGCCCTTTTCCTTATAGCTATCTAAGGCCTGGTCTGAGCTTTTAATATATATGTTTATATATATTATTTTTTTCAAATTCAGATGTCATGGAATCCAGATACAAATTGGTCAAGCTTCTTGTAGACAACCTCATTCAAGGCCAACTCATTGTGAGCCCAGGGAAAAAAGACAAACAGCAGCTAAGTGTGCAGTTTAGGATAACTTCATTCTAATTTATTGTTACAGTTACAACAAGATTTTAATTAAAAAATCAATTCAAGAGTGCTTTGTTTTCAAATATAATTTAAGATATTGTGATTTTATGGAAAAGAATCAAAAGATTTTATTCAAAATTTGTGTCAAACCAAATTTAATGATTGATTAGGACTATTTTATTTGAATAGCTGTAATTGAGGACTAATCCGTATGAAGTTTTCAAGAAAAGAAAATAAATCAAATTCCATCCTAATATTACTACATGTTGATGTTAATAATTAATCAAAAATATTTCGCATGTAAAACCTTAATTAAGCCTGTAAATAAATTTTATTGAATAGTTGAATTTTAGCTGGGGTTTTTTAATTTTAAGTATTTATTTTATACAAGTACCCTCAAATTTTTGCTTAAAATTCCTAGGAATTCATAGGAATTTTTTAGATTTACAGCTTTTCAGGGAAAGTTATTGGTGCTCTGAGGTGGAATTCCTAGGAATTCCTAGTAATTCCAAGTCCTGTTGGCTACAAACTTGAAATTTCTGGGAATTCCTGGGAATTTTTGGGAACTTCTGGGAATTTCTAGGTTTTTAGAACCAGAGTTGTTATGGCTGGGAATTCCTAGGAATTCCTAGTAAATTCCCACTCCGAATTTACAGTGAAAATTTACACCTTCATTCCTAGGAATTCCTAGGAATTCCAAAATCCATTTTGCAAGGGTAGCATCAAAACAAAGACAGTTTTAGCAATGACTGATATGACAGAATCTATTGAGCTTCCAGCTTTTAAAAGACAAAAGGATGGTTAAAAAGTTACCTTAAAAATTTCCTTGTGTATTTGTGTTGTTCTCTCTTGAGACAAACGCAAAGTCCGGCAAAATTTACTTGCTAGCAACTATAAAATATACACGGTGTGCCTACTTGTTGCCACCGTTTACTGGCATAAATCACTGCAATTTATAAACAGATCTAGTATAACACTCTTACCTTGTTTATTTATGATTTTATGAGCTGTTTCAATGATCACGTTATGCTCTACCACATTCTAGCCAGATTTGAGTTCCAGTTTTAAAAACCCTCTCAATCTTATTATATCAGTTGCATGACCAGTGCGACACACATAAATTCAAAGATGTATCAATATCCAAAATACCAAGAAATGGCTTTTTTCCTCTTAGCATGATATCTAGAAAAACCTTTCAGGAACTACTGCATTCAGAAAACTAAAGATCCATCAATGATTCCTTTGCCAGCCAAAGTCAAAGAATAGTTACAAAATTCAAATTGATTGACAAGCTACATAGTGATTTAAAATGTACCAGCTAGGTCTCTGGTTTTTTTACCCCTAAAAGGTACGGGATGCATCCTTACCCATTTCCAATTGCCCTCTTACCCCCCAGTCAGCAACTAAAAACCAGTGGGAAAAAAAAAAGTGATTTGCCCCAGTCACCCCCACCTCAAAAATTTAATGTTCCGTCCCTAAGATATTTTTTACATAATTCCAAAATTAGTTTCATTCCGGAATGAAATGAATTTCATACTGCATTTACATGCAAGATAATTTAGCCTGTAAAAATGATTATTTATGTCCTTTTCTGTCTTTTTCTATGCTTCCCTCGTTTCTAAAGAGGATTCATACAGATATAAGAGTCGTACCGTGTTTATATTATACAGGTACAAGAATGAGTGTTTCATTCTGGAATGAAAACCCCCAATAAACTCATTCAGAAATTACTCATTTCGAATAAACTTTACTCTGGTATTATGTGGCAACCGGTATGAGCTCGTTCTTGAACAAAACTCACTCCAATATCATGTAAAAGGCCCCTAAAAGTTTTTATTCCCAGAGCATCACATTTTTCTCTCTTGTCTTCAATACTATAAATTTCAATAGCGTGCCACTGAAACAACTATTAGTGACCACAAAAGGCATATATTCTAATATTTTCAATTCAACATAAACAAAAATCTCTATACAGAGTAAATTTTCATTTGTGTCAGTGTAAATTATTGCATGACTATGTAAACATGGGAGGGTGAGGGGAAAACACAATGCAAAACCTGCATGGACTCCCGTCAAAAAGTAATACCCAGGCATTATATAATGATTGAAACAGCTAATAAAATCATAAGTAAACAAAATAAGAGTGTTTGTTAGATTTTTTTGACAAATTGTAGTGATTTATACCAGTAAACAGTGGCGACGAGTAGGCACACCATGCATATTTCATAGTTGCTAGCAAGTAAATTTTGCCGAACTTTGAGTTCATCTCAAGATATAACAACACAAATACACAAGGAAATTTTTACAGTAACTTTTTAACCATCCTTTTGTGTTTTAAAAAGTTTGAAGCTCAGTAGATTCTGTCATATCGGTCATTATTAAAACTCACTAGTATTTGTTTTGATGTTACTTTTTGACATAGAAAAAGTATGTTGGACAAAAACATTTAACAAAAAATAAATATTTCTTTTCCAGCTCCAGTAATGAGAAGAGATTAAGTTAAGATGATAAAACAACAGATTAGGTTGACAGAAATACTGGAGGTCAAGCACATTTGTTACATGAGGTCACACAACTCGGGTAAAAAAAAATTATTCAGAGTAAAAATTTGCATATTTGAGCAGTCAAACGAAAAAAAAATAATTTCTCAAAAACTAAAATATATTTTCACAAAAAAAACTGCACCATAATTATAAGGACAAAATATGGGGCTACAAAATATGAAAGTAGGAGTGAAATCGTATTTTGGGCGACTCGCCACAATATTTCAAACTTGTGCAAATTGGATGCTGACATCAGCATCAGCCTCTCTTAATACCTTTCAGGTGTTCTTTAAGTACATCTCAGGAATATTTCATCCTATGGAAAACTTAAAGCAGTAACCCCTTCCTGCAATTGAAATGCTCTGCTGCTTCTCAAAATTCACATTTTGGGGCAGAGATGGGTCTTGTCAATCTCCTCAAATTATATAATGGTATTAAAAATGATACAGTAGATTATTTCAAGACTTGTTTGCATCTTCAAGTATGTATGATGTACATACTATACGTAATTATTTCAGTTTTGTTTAGTTTATATTTATGTAAGTATGAAATTATGACCACAAATCTCATATATTTTTTAACTACTTAGTACCAACTGGCCTGAAAGTGGTAAAAGCAAACTTGATGTCAGTAACTGTAAGGTGGAACCCCATAACTCAAAGCAATAGATCTGGCTCTCTGCTGGGATACAGGATACTGTATGCTAAGTCTGGAAGTTTTGATTATGCTAACTTGGACATAAATTCTGATCAAGAACAGGCAGATCTAAATAACCTTGAGGAGAGCACTGAATACCAAATTTGCATTGCTGGATTGTTTACAAATGGAACAATAGGAAAATACTCAGATATCATAAAAGCCAAGACATTAGAACCATCAAGTAAGTATATTTTAGTTATAACTGATTTTTATACTGAAAATTATGTGCAGTTTTTTACTTGCTCAATTTTCTAAAGCAAAACATAAGCTTGGTCTTAAGGATACAGTAGACCTTTAATGTCTCATTTTTTTCATGTCTATAACTAAGCATTGCCATTTTAACTATAGTTTCTAAGAAAAGTATTGGAAAATATTGAAAGGTGAGCTTTCCAAACTTACACAAAACATATATTCAAACTGAATTCCTAGGCCTGCCAAAGTGTGAATAGCCATTATTATAACATTTCAACATAAATAACTCCCAGACAGTTTTTTGTGGCAAAACATCCTGTTCCTTTATTGGACTTTGAAAACTAGACCAAAAAAAAGTGTAGCTGTAGTAACTGGCTTCCTTTGGACCAGGTTGTAACTGCCTAAACATTTTGGCCATGGAACCAACATGGGTAGGGCAAGGCTTTAAACCAGTTAATTTCCCTTGGAAGCTTAATTACAGCATGAATGAGTTTCCCAAGGATTAAATTCCAGGCTGTGGTTTCCTGGTAAGCCTGGCCCCAATCACCAAGATAGTAGGTTCATGATGCCACATACTGATCTTCCAGGCTCTTAATGAGAGAGTTAAGGGGCCATAGATTATGTGGAAGCAATCTCAGCAAAACTTTAATGAATGCAAAAACTGAGATATTTAGAATTTACAACCCTGACCTCAGTCTGATGGGGTCAATATTTGCCTAATAAGTTTGTTAATTTTTTATAATAAGGATAATTATGAAGATTGTGAAGCCTTTGAAAAGGAATGAGGCTAATTGGATGATGTTATCATGATGGGGACAAAAAAAACTGATCAATTCAGCATGATAAATCATCTGAGAACATGATCAAAACTTTCTTCATAGCAAGTTTTAATCATTATTCACAAATGTTGACACTTCAAATGACCTCACTTCTGTAAAATGGTCCAGAAAATAAGCTGGATCATAATTGTATTTATTTTGATATTTCTGAAATATTTGTTTTCACTTGAGACCCTGACTCTTTTTAAATGAGCAATAATTAATTTTTAAATGGGATAATACAGTGTATTTATATAAAACAACAAGGGAGAAGTAGCGGCCTTATAGTTACTTCACTAACGCCAAGGAAACTAAGAACGTTGTTCAAACAGAGTGAACCATTAGGTGCAAAATTAGCACAAATTTATTTACCTTGAAGGCTATTTTATGTAGTTATGCATGTCAAGATGTACTTTTTGTAGATGTACACGCATTTACACTTCCAATGATTGTACTAAAGATCAGACCTCAAGACAACATGCTTTGAACAGCTCGCAGTTTGAGGTATTAACCTGACAACCATATGGTGTATTTAGACACAAACTTTTCTTTTTCAACAAAATCTGATTATTGTTGTCTTGATCAAGAATCAAAGTTGTAAAGATTTCCCACCTAGGAAGTGTATGGACATATAAGGCCTTCAGAAATCTTTGGGATCTGAGATCAATTGTTATTTATTTATTTTCATCTATTTTTTTTAAATAAGACATTCAATGCCACAGCCCAGAAGTAAGCCTGCTAAATGTCTCACCAAATGCCCCACCAGACTTGAGCATTCGCAGATCTAGACAGTTTGTACTCCAGTCTGAAGTGAAACTGTATTGCGAGCTATCTGACAAAACTTTCTTCTTCTGGCGTCTTTATAAACTGGGTGAGGGAGACACACCATTGCTTTCAAGAAATGGCTCCTCAGAATTGCAGATCACACCACGCTTGTTGACAGTTGGAATATTTTTGGTTCAACTCAATGTCGGTATGATAGGGACACTAGTGTTTGGGGTCAGTCAGGGTTATTTCGAGGTGGTGAGTAGCCCTTTAGTGGCATTCATTGCCGGTGGAAGCAAGGTGGCCAGAGGACTGGAAAGAACATTGATTTTTGATGCATCCCTTTCATATGATCCTGATGAAGAGAATCTGCAATTTTCAGGTTAGTAAGCATTTAGTACATCATAGGTATGATAACAAAATTTCATGAGCAATTGGAACAAGACATAGGAAACTGTTCAGGACAGATGGAAATAACTTCTTGACTAATTGACTGTTACTACTGACACAATTTAACCCATATATTTATCTTATTTACTGCTATTTTAGGCCTAAACTTTACCTGGCTATGCAGAGGAGAGTCACATTTGGATCTTAACAATTGGGATGAAGCAGAATGTTATTATAGGGCTGATGATAAAGAATATGTTGAACATGAGCTTAGAGTAAACAACAGTCTTATGATGGAAAACACCTCATACTTTATAACAGTTTTAGTTACAAAGGATGAAAGGAAAGCTGAGTACACTCAGGAAGTGTTTATTATTCCTGGTGATCCACTGGAAGTGCAAATCAGGTATGTGAAGCTAGAGAAACAAGGTGCTTGACAAATTTCTTAACAAAGTTTAAAGTTAGCTATTAATACCTGAGATGTAAAACAAAAGCCTTTTCTTCAAATATCACAAGCGCTCAAATAGACCTCCTTTGAGCTTTTATGTTTTGCTTACCTATTTCAGGTCCTGTATGGTACTTTAAAGAGCTGTTTCCTTCAAATTGCCTCTTATTCACATGCAAATGTAGGCATGATTCACAAACGATTTGTTAGCAATTCCCTTGAGACCTGAAATGGGTGAACAAAACAGTTGAACCTGACGGCCACTTACCACAGTGGCCACGTTTTTGATCCAATGAACATACCATTGAACATACCATATTCTCTATTGTTACAACGTCTCAACCATGGCCAACCATACCACAACGGCAAAAGTTACTAGAGTGCACCCTAATTGACAGGGTAACCTCTCTACAACAGCCAGTTAATCACTGATTGACCAGCCGCTGATGAACGAAATGCGTGTAGTTTGCTCAAGCATGCAACCTTTTTTTTTCCTGAAAGGGAAATGAAATGAGTCCAGTACCAAAACTGAACAATGTGCCAACTAGTGTACCTACAGGAAGGTACCTTTATTTATCTACCCTCCAAAACATAAATAGAATAGGTGTCATACGACACCTCTAACGTCCTATAATGGCTACAATTATTTGGGGTACCCGCTTTGTTTGTCCCTAAAGTAGCTGCTTGAGAGGGCCTCGACTATAGTTAGTTCTCAACTATTATGTACTACACACTTGCTTTGATAGGAAGAAAGGTAAATCTACCTTCATTAATATCATTTAAATGACTTACAGCTGTGTTGAAAACTGCGATGCCAAACTGAACCCGTCTGGTACAATGGCTTTACAGGGCATGTGTACAGGTGCCTCATGTCATGGTAACCTTATCTTCAAGTGGACAGTTTTAAAAGACTTGAATAACTCCTCAAACAGTTCACAGTGGACTCAGATTTCAGAAATACGAGAGTTGATAAGTACTCGAGTTTCGTCAAAATCTCTCGTCACTAAGCCTGGAGTATTGACACCCAATACCAGGTATAGGTTTATATTGAGTGCACAACGACCAGGTGGATACCGCGGGTATTCCGAGTACCACGCAACCTCAAACAGCCCCCCTGTTGGAGGAGTATGCACTGTGAGCCAAACACAAGGAGTCACTCTTATAACAGAGTTTACATTTACATGTACGAATTGGCAGGATCCAGACCTTCAGTTGCAGTATGAATTTATTTACTTCACAAATAACAATCTTCTCAATGTGGCATACAAAGGAGTAAAAACTAGTGTAACGACCAAACTTCCTTCTGGAGAGAGGAAAAATAATTTTACCATCGACTTTCGAGTGCGAGTGACTGACATTTTGGGGGCATACACTGAAGTGAGAACTCCTGTGCAGGTATGGAATGGTATCGTTGCAGATTAATCACCTGCACTTTCCATGATTTTCATTTCAGTCAACACTGTGTCATAGTAAGATTTGGCCCATGTTATGTGTCTCTAGACTCCTCTCTTCATTTTAATGATAGGTTTTAGAGCCCAGAATGGAACAAGCAAACCTCTTAGACTATATCCAAAACCTAACAACTGGAGATGAGAGTGAACTGAATTATCTGATTCAGTCTGGTGACATATCACGTGCTGTACAATTAACGACGGCAGCCATTTTGGCCATTCATTTCATTGCAAATGAGAAATCAACGGAAAGTCAGGCCCACACCTTGGCAGAGAGACGAATTAAGGTAGATATTTGCTAAGATAAAACATTTCCCTGGAAGCCCAACCTGAAAAACCTCTTGAAATGTTTGTGGCAGGAAGTTCAACCATTAGTGATTTTTGAGTCCTATCAGAGTCTTAGTTAAGCTGTGTTGGGTTTGCTGCGAACAACACCAATACTATTCTGAGGTATCCAATAGTTTGATAGGCTTTAGTTTTTAAGACTAGTGCGATGTAATTCTCTTGTGCACAGATTTTACCTTACCGTCGCAAAGTCCATTCGTGACCATGCTTTAAATACGTTCAATGTGTAATATATAGATTTAGCCAAGCCTAAAAGCGGAGCTCGCATTTTTTTTCCCGCACGTCTCAAGGGCACAACGCCTTGCCCCAGCCAGGACTAGAACCCGGGTCGTCCGACTCGGAGCCCAGTGCACTGACTACTGGACTACTGGACAAAGCCGTGGCGTTGGCGTGCCCGCGGTACAGTGGACCACGCATGTTAAAAGTAGCCGTACCTTGTACGGTTACCGGTCACCTCGCCACCAAGCAGACTCGCCACCAGCGATCTCGCCACCAACGTACTCGCCACCAAGCGAAGTCTTCTCGCCACCAACCACCAATAAAGAGATAAACTAGAATAAAGTAGTCGAGGAGAGTAGGATGTTCGAACGAGCACAATTCAAATCAGCCGATACGTTTGTGCGCTTGTCTGTATTTAAATTATGACCTTCAGCGACGTGTTAGATGTGTTCCGTTCCTAACTCATTGACATCGAAACGTATCGTGTTTGTCTTTTGCACGTAAGCGAGGAGAAAATGCAAAACTCGATGCGAGGAATAAAAACTTACTTGAGAGAAAATGAAACTTCATGGGAAGAAATAAGTGATGAAATGAAACTCGATAGCAGTTGTATTAAAACTAAACTTATCGGTTTCGAACGTGCTTTCGACAACATACGTTTATAAAGTTTGAGTACAGACAAGCGAACAAACTTATCGGTTTCGAACGTGCTTTCGACAACATATGTTTATAAAAATTGAGTACAGACAAGTGAACAAACTTATCGGTTTCGAACGTGCTTTCGACAACATACGTTTATAAAGTTTGAGCACAGACAAGCGAACAAACTTATCGGTTTCGAACGTGCTTTCGACAACATACGTTTATAAAGTTTGAGTACAGACTTATCAGCCGAACATCCTACTGTCCTCGACTAATCTCTTTATTGGTGGTTGGTGGCGAGAAGACTTCGCTTGGTGGCGAGTACGTTGGTGGCGAGATCGTTCCTTGGTGGCGAGTTCGCTGGTGGCGAGTCTGCTTGGTGGCGAGGTGACTGGATACCCCTTGTACGGTCGTACGGCCGTACATTCAAATTTTTTCGGCTTGATGGGTTACTACTATTTTCTATAATTATGGGGCTACGCTCTGCGAGCTCCGCTATTATACTGTGCTCACAGTTAAGATAGGTGCAAAGCTATGGCTAAAAGGAGGAGAAACCAGAGTTAAATGTCAAGTTATCCGTCCTAGTCTGATTTTTTAATTACAATATTATCATGATAAATACTTTTAAGAATATCATACTACTTTCTAGGAAGAGGAAGTTGATTGATTAGGTCTCTGAATTGACTTGAATTAACCAATTGAACAACTTCCGTGAAAAAGCACTTTCTTTTCGTGTTCGAGAAGTTTCTCACATAATGAAAACTGTACCTAATCTGTTTCATTCTTTTCAGTATGTTTTGAGCACCTCAGTTCAGCTTTACTCTTTTTTTAATTGCTATAGATGAAATCAAACATCATAGAACAGTTATCAGCTATCTCAGCAGAGACTGTCGTCAGAGTTCAGCAGGTGTCAAATGTGATATCCTCCGCCAGTTACGTCATCGACGAGGTTACCGCCGAAGCACAGGTAATTGAGTAACCAAGGACAGCTTTGTTACTCTACTAGGACCACTTCTTAGCGAAATTCAGAGACAAATCTTTTTTTTTATTGTGGTCCTTTAAACTTTTTTTTTGCAGAAATATGCAACAAATGCGCTTAAAAGGATGACTTCAGTATTGAAGGTGGAGAGTGCAGCCGGAGAAAGATACGACTCGCTCTATGATGGCGCAAAAAGTCTTGTGAATGGTCTCGGTAGCATGCTTAGGGTAGCAGCACGTAGAGCTAGAGCATACAATTCGCAATCACAGGGGAATTTTCAAATCGAAGCTAGCTTTGTAGATGAATATCAATCACGCAAGAGACGTGGGGTAACAGTCAGGTCAAGAACTTCTTTGCCGTATTCATTGACCAGAAGGACCGTAAGAGATAGTAATGACGCGCAGCTACAGGTGAAGAACTGTTCAGAAATACTAGTTCACAACTTGACAGAGCAATAGATCAGAAAAATGAATATAGTTAAAAGTGATATTAAGGATTAAAGGATCTTAGTCAACCACAAGACACTGCGCGCTTAGTCTGCTATTTTCTATTCCATCTGAATTCGTGAAATTTCCATGGTAATCTATCATCTAAGTGCTTTCGAGCGACTTAAACGTATTCAGGTCTTCTAAACTTATCAGTGGTTTATTCTGAGTGGCTATTTAAGCTTAATTTTATCGCAATTTTCTTGAGAAATTTCTTTTTATTGATGGTATTTCGCGTTCCCTTGCATGGAAAGCTTAAAGCCAAGGAGCAGACGAAAAACTTCAACCTGTGGGACGACAGGAAGAATAGTACTCGCATCAATGGTCTAATTAAAAGCCAATTTGCGAAGACTTTGGAGTGTTGACAAGTTTGCACAACTCCTGCCATCTGCAAGTGATTTTAAACTTCAGAGATTATTTTTGACCAGGATATATTTTAATGACTTTCCTTTGCGATGTGTTGGTTTTGAATAAGTTGGGACCTCCCCATCAGTATGTTGACCTAAGTTCTTAGCGTTAGGTGAAGCCAGGTGATATTGTGTTACAAAAGGCAATATTTTCTTCTGTGCTATTTTCTTTTTTTTTGAGTGACCCTTCTCTGCCGGCGGAGATAACCCATGGCACATTTTTCTCCAGAACCTCGTAGGGTATCTTCTATTACCTTCTTCTATTACCCTCTTTAAACGTCTTATGGAACTCTACGTTTTTATTTTAGTCGGATTTATTCTTAAGATGCCAAACGCTTCTCCTTTTGCGAATCTTTTATTTACGCCTAGTAAAATGTGTTGACGGGCCAACACGACTCCCGCCAGGCATTGAATGTAATTGTTATGAACGATTTTCTCTGCATTCGTCCGTATGTAAACAAAAACAGAGGCGTGGTTGACCAGGATCCTTCAAGAGGGATATTTGGCGCGTTATAAATCCGTAGTTCAACTTCGCTGTTTTTTCAAAACAAACGGGACTTCTTCAAGCTAGAACCTAGTTCTTCTTTTATACTTTTATTTGTTTTCTAATCCGTGGCGGAATTTTGTCTCGCATGTCTTCACGTAATTGTCCACATTTTTTCTTGGTTTTTTTTCGGGTAAGGGAATCAGATAAAATTATAATTGAATAACTTCGAAAAGAAGTGCTCATATCTTGACTGCTAATTTCGCGCAGATTATTTAGTAATTAGGCCGACATCTCAAATAACCACATAACAAATTTCAAAAAGATATTCAATTTCTAACTAATGGTGACAGCGACTACTGTTCAATGAATATTTTTGTTTCAGGCTCGAATCCTTGTTGAAAGTATATTCCATTCTTTGAGGGATGTCGGAAGCACAGTATTGTCCCGAACTCTCGTTGGCGAGGAGCCAAAAGAGCTTCCAGCCCAAGCCATGTCTCTGTTAGTGTTCCGAGAGGAGCCCAAGTTGCTCGCTGGGACTGTTCTGTCAAACAATGGAAACAGTTTTCGGCTTACTTCATTACCCTTCCAGTTAGACAATGATACCCAATTTGTAGATAGTCAGGTAGGAGTAAGAACTATTAAATTGCACAGGATACAACTTTATTATAAACATTTCGCCACTATCTATGTTGTAGAACGCGCTGTTATACCTCTTAGTAGAAGTCTAGAAGTTTGGCGTGCGTGGGGATTGTCCTTATGGTCTTTTCCTGTTGTACAAAGCTACCTTGTTGTCATTGCCAAGAGATCATGGTGATAGTAGCGAAAGGGCGATACACAGGCTCAGTTGTTGTATTGGGCAGATTCATCAAAACATGTACTCTCTTTCTGCGCTCCAAGCCCCACTGTTTTTCATAGTCGTCATTCGGCGAATCTGGCCGTCAGAAAAATGACGTCACTTTGCTTAAGGTTGCATTACTTAGTGAACCGCTAAATACACTCCTCGTCATTTCAGAAGGCAGAATCGCTAATATTTCCCTAGGGAACTCTAAAAACTTTTTACTAGGGAAACTACGGGAAAAAAGGACATGATTAAGAGAACACGACTTTTTTGGTAATTTGCTCCGAACTAACTGTCATGACTGCCGTATAAAATGCATCTTTGTACTCTTTTATCCTTGTCTACAGCTGGTAACAGCAGACTTCATACCGTTCTCTTGGGACCCCACAGGAGCAAGAGTGACGACTGCTGTTTCAAGCCTTGAACTTTGGAACAGTTCTGGGCGTCTCTTGGATACTACAGAACTGAATGTTACTATTAAACTTCAGAACCTTCAGGTCTTCATAAACACATCTCAGTCTCATTACATTACAACCAACAGAAGTATATTCTACAAGATAAATGTCACCCAATTAGGGATGGCTTTGATGCTGAAGATTCGTTCGGAAAGCAACAAGACAGAGTTTCTGGTAACTGCCAAGTACGGGGAGCGGCCGTTGCCAAGTAGTAGCGACTTAAATGTTACAATACCTGACCTTTCATCTTGCGATGATATGCCAGATGGAGACCTCAATTGCTCACGCGATCCATATATGGTGTTTCTGAGCCAGGAATTCGTCCAGAAGAAAGGTCTAGGACTCTACTTCGTTGGATTAAAAGCCGTGTCACGAGTTTCTGCGATCTCTCGAGTTAGGCGCTGCTCAAAGCGGTCCTGTGTGCAGTACAAGGAACCGCCCACTAAGGGTGCAAGTTACCGTGTACCGCATTACCATGAAGGTGATGAAAATTACACCATTCAGTTGATGCCGGCTACCTGCCTGTTCTGGAACGCGGAAATATCCCGGTGGACATCAGA